>NC_048300.1:86088291-86277232 GCF_013100865.1 Trachemys scripta elegans | reverse complement strand
ATAACAGAGTGGGGAGGAAAGAATCTTACTTCTCTTTCTTTATACATGGTCACTAGAAATAGATACTTGAATCCAAGCTCTGCTCCTTGGTTATTTTAGCAATGACATTTGTAGTTTAAAGTATATATATATATATATATATATTATATATATATATATTCTTTAATTTTCTCTAAAGGTAAACTGCAGCATTTGAAAATAAAAATAAATTAAAAAGTATTTATGATTCTAAATCAGTGATATAAGTTTAACATCATTAACTATTCTAACTTTCCTATCAAGGTCCAAGTGCAGGATTCTGCATTTCCCTTACAACAAATTGATGAAAGCCAGATACTTAGACCAGCACTTCATTTCTCCCAAGCAGCGCGGTTTTTGTATTAAAAATGTTGAAACTCTGTACGATGGGCAACGTTTAATGAATTTGCTCCACATCGAAATTTTCAATTTTGAAGAAGACAGCTTTTTTTCCCCCAGTGAAACATCACTTCTCTGTTTTTGAGGACTTTTGATTTTGCCAAATACTTAATGAAGAATAGAAAAAGGCTTCTGGGGTGAACCTACCAAAGCACGATATTTTTGGCAATTTTCCCTGTTGTGGGAATTTTTCCGGACAGCTCTGTTTCAAATCCTTTCAACCTACAACAAGAGTTATGCAAAAAAAAGTACACAGCTGTATGGTTGCTTACCATAATACAGTTGGTATGAAGTTCTGAGTCATACCTCTAAGAGGCACAACACAGAACTCACAGTCCTGGAAGAGTAGGGACTTAGGCAGCTATAAGCCATCTTTACACTGTCCCAACCCAGGGATGCTCTGGAAACTGCAGCAGCTTCAGGCATTAAAAAAAAACCACACACAGTCCAGAGGGCCTAAATTACAGTATTGTGTCCCTGTCTGCCTATGGCCACAGTACTGCCCAGAATCCCTGCAGTGCTGTGTCTCACTGCCTCCAACATGCCCTATCATGTGCCTAGCTACAGAGCTTCCTTCTTAGTGAGTACACACCAGATGTGTTCATCATATGATATTTGATGCTCTGCCAGGTATACCTATGGTTAGCTTAAATATGGTATTTCTCACACAGTGCTGCCTAGTGGTTGAACAGTATAATACAGTTTAGCATTTCAATACATCTCCCCTTTTTAATTTTCTACATTCCTACCATTTACAAAATTTGTACTATCATGCTATCTTTGAACTTCGGTACGTGTCAGTCTGTTAACGGTCTCTGAATCATACTAGTTTTCTAATTACGTCACCAAAACATAGCATCTTGGTCATCTGGGTGTCCAGTAGTTGCAACGACTGCCTGTGATTGGTCTGGAATCCTTGAGTCTTCCATTCCACTTCTTGTTCTGCCATCTGTAGAACTTGCTTTGTTTATTGTTGAATGAACTGTAGATGTAGATGGCTTCTGTTGAACTCTCCACTCTTGGTCTTGATCACATACAATCCGGGTGCTAAATTATTTTTGTTTATGACAGCTGGAGTTGTCCATCCTTTTTATCCATCCAATTTGACACGAACACAGTCGCCATGTTCTATTCTGGCAGTTTGCTGAGTGTCGTCCATTGTAAAAGTATTTGTAAGCTCCTTTTGCCTTTTATCCGATTTGGCTACTCTCTTCATGCCTGGCCACTTTGGAAAAGAATCTGTCTCCAAAGTTGGAGCAGTAGTTTTAAGTTGTCTCCCCATCAGGAACTGTGCTTGACTATACCCGGTAACTGCTACACGTGTTGATCTGTAACTCAGAAAAGCAAGGAATGGATCTTCCTGCTGTAAGATTTTCTTGGCTGTTCATATAGCTCTCTCAGCCTCTCCATTCACTTGTGGATAATGTAGGTTGCTAGTAATATGATAAAAATTATATTTAGTTTGGATTGACTTAAATTCTGCTGCAGTGAATTATGGTCCATTGTCCATCACTAGTTATTCCAGAATACCAAAGTAAGCAAAAGCACACTTCTGTTTCTCAATAACTGCGCATCATGTTATGTCTTTCAAATACATTATTTCTCTATACCTGGAAAAGTAGTTCATGACAACCAGTAGGGTGACCAGACGTCCCGATTTTATCGGGACTGTCCCAATATTTGCTTGTTTGTCCCGCGTCCCAACCGATGTTAGGTTGGGACACTGGACAAACAAGCAAAGGCTCCGGAGCCCAGAAGGGCTTGCGCCTTCCTTCCCCCATTGGCTCCCTCCCCAAATCCCCGCCTCTTCCCCAAGCACGCCATTCCTTCTCCCTCCACAAGAGCTGGAGGGAGGCCCGGGAGACACAGGGGAGTGCGGGGCCGGGGTGAGTGAGAATCCGGCCTGGCCCCGAGTGCAGGCAGCACTCAGTTGGCGGTACCTGGAGGGAGAGTAGGGGGGCGGCCCGCGGGGCCAGGTGGCGGCTGTTCTCCCCACCTGGGCAGCGGGACTCGGGAGCAGCTGCTGCTGCAGCTCCCACTGCCGCGGCCGGTTACTCTTGGTTGTCTGTAATATAAGGTAACTGCTGCATCAAAGCAGTCCCACCCTTGGGATGCCCCCTACACCAGAGCTTGCATTAGAATCCTCAGAAGGACAAGAAAGATTGTCTCCTCAGTTTCTCCCTAGAAGAATTCTCCCCAGGCTGGGTCCAGGGTATTTAGAGACCCTTTATGATGCTCCAGACATTTTCAGGTTCAGTTTACCAATAGGGTTGTGAGACTTTATTGATATAATCTGGGACCATATAGATCATTGTTGCAACCAAAGTCCTGTAGTGGCACCAAATCTTGTATAAAGGGGGTCAAATGAGGTGTCTAAGACAAGGTTATAGTTTGCTGGTTATGATTATGCTGTCTATATGTGTGTATCCATTTTGTAGTTGAAGTTATGAATATTGGCTCTATACTGTCTGTATTTCAAACTTATGCTATGCTTCTGGGTGACATTCCAGACAAGCTGGCGTTAGCTCTGCCTAGCCTGCTTGATGGCCCATTAAGGACCATCAGCTATACAACTGACCCATTGAGAGAAGGCAGATATGCCTTGCAACTCAGCAAAGTATGCAGGGACTGGCCCATGTGACTCCAGACTCCATTTTGCTGTAATTTTCCACAGTAAGAACAAAGATGTGTTCTTACACCTGGAAAAGACTATAAAAGGTTGATGCTTCATCTCCATCTTGTCTTCAATCCTGCTTCTTACCTCTGGAGGGACTTTGCTATAAACTGAAGTTCTACACAAAGGACTGAATGACCCATCCCAGCTGGGGATGTATTCCAGAGACTTGATTTAAACCTGCAGTTTATTTCATCACTGCTACAAGCCTGAACCAAGAACTTTGCCATTACTGTATGTAATTGATTCCATGTAACCAATTGTAGCTCTCATCCATATCTTTTTCCTTTTATGAATAAACCTTTAGATTCTAAAGGATTGGCAACAGCATGATTTGTGGGTAAAATCTGATTTGTATATTGACCTGGGTCTGGGGCTTGGTCCTTCGGGATCGAGAGAACCTTTTATTTTTCTTTTACTGGGGTATTGGTTTTCATAACCATTTTTCCCCATAACGAGTGGCACTGGTGATACTGGGAAACTGGAGTGTCTAAGGGAATTGCTTGTGTGACTTGCGGTTAGCCAGTGGGGTGAAACCAAAGTCCTCTTTGGCTGGCTGGTTTGGTTTGCCTTAGCATTAGAAAAACCCCAGCCTAGGGCTGTAACTGCCTTGTTTTAAGCGATTTGTCCTGAACTGGCACTCTCAGTTGGGTCCCACCAGAACCAGCATCGTTACAGGTTGCCAACTTTCTAATCGCACAAAACCAAACACCCTAGCCCTGTCCCTTGGCCCCACCCCCCACTCACTACATTCTCCCTTCCTCAGTGGCTCGCTCTTCCCCACCCTCACTCACTTTCACTTTCGGCGGCAATTCGGCAGAGTGAGGGACCGTCCGCCGAATTGCTGCCGAATAGCTGGACGTGTCGCCCCCCTCCGGAGTGGCCGCCCCAAGCACCTGCTTGCCAGGCTGGTGCCTGGAGCCGGCCCTGCCTGGCAACCCTATTTACCAATCCAAAGCTCCCAACTGAATAAACTTTCAAAATCACTAAAACATTTACTGCAATATGCATGCATGGCTTTCCTATTCTCTCTCACGCTGTTATTAATGACAAAAGAGATCACTCAACTTTATGGGGTGGGATTCTACTTTTTTCCACTTGTGGTGAGGTAGGTTATGTTTTTTCTACAGCTCTTGTAAATTGAGATGGACTGCACAGGAATCCCCATTGTTTTGAATTTTTTTTAAACATAAAAAGCCATGCTCTCCTGCACTTGGTGAATTTCACTCTCTCAACGTCTCAAACCAAATCTCACTTTAGAATATCCATATCACCTTTCCAAAGCTACTAGTTTTGCTGATAGTGGCTCTCACTACTCTTCTTGATGTGAACAGAATGATTTAGCAACAAAGAGGTTTGGCTTTCTGAAACGGTAAGAGTTGCAGATCTTCCTTCTTGCCCCTTCGAAATGATGAGGCCCTGGGTAGCACAACAGTGTGGGCAGATTGCTCCAGATCCCATCTCTTGATCTTTCTTTCAGCCTTTTACAGTTACTACAGAGAAGACTTTTCAGATACTTGTACTTATTTTTTCCCCCTATGCTTCTTCCCTTCAGAGAATAGCAACACAGTGAAGCATTTTGATGCAGAGACAGAAGTTGTCTGAAAGAGTTTGTAAAACCCTTAGGGCGGCTACTGTCTCTCTTTGGTTTTTGTACTACACTAAATATACTGACAGTGTTTAATTAATAGATAATAATATGTTCCTTTTTTAACAAAAAGGTAAATTTGCTGCTTTCTGATGGTGTGCAAACTTCTTCATCTGGCTCTGTTCACCACGACATACTAGTTCATTGTAAAAAAAGCTGTCAAGGCTACAGTGACCTTGAACTGACTAGTACCTCAATGCCAACTGCCCTAATGTATTTCAAATGTGCTATCAATAATCTTTGTTTAGCCTATAGAATGTCTAGTACTGTTAGTTCGGGACAGATCCTATTCCATTTCCTCATTTATTGCTCTTTGGGGATGTAAAGGAAAGAAATTTTGCCTAGTGTAAATTGGCACAGTTTCTTTGAAGCTCATGGAGCTACAGTGATTTCCATCATCTGCAGATCTGGCTGAAAATCCCTCCCTCAGCACAGCACACAGAGGAAGAACTTTGTATTCCACAGCAAAGTAATCCACAGTATCGTATGCCGATTTCTCAGAAGTTAGATGGAGTGTCCCCTGGTAATCATTTTCCTTTCTCTTGTGCATGTAGTGTTTTACAAGGCACCAGTGTGATTGAGGAAATCATTAACTCTTGCTACTATACATAAAAGATGACTAAAACAATGCTGAAAATTTAAGTTCTAGAAAAAGCTTTGCTACCAGGGCCCTTTACACATCTGCATTCTTCACTAATTGCTTGTGATAGAAAACAGTGGGGATTTTTTTCAGCTGAAATCTTCCATGTCACTTAAGCTAGAAAATGAGTTGAAGGCCAGGGATCTGATCCTTCCTATTTGAAGAACAGAGATTAGATTTCCTCCCTCCATGCCCCCAAAACACTAAGCTCTGGCCTACAGGACCAAGGCATCTACTTACGTGGAGCTATTTTTTATTGTGAAATTTAATCCAGGCAAAAGCAGGATTAACAATCAGATACCATTTTAACCATAGGTACATAACATAGGGATGGACAGCTGTTTGGATGCTTTCCTTGGCTTGAATCCTACTGTCTGCAGTCACATTTGATGCTCATAGATGATCTCTTAGCTGCCTCTAAGCATGAGTTTCAGTGGAGCTGTGCCATCTGAACACATGTGCCTTCTAAATTACTTGGCCGGCCTCATTGAGGGTTAGGTGCCAAGTGACCATATAGGTTTAGACAAGCAGCATTCACAAAATTGCAAATGCTGGCTCCTCCGTAGAAAGCCTGTCCTCTCTGACAATGATGAAAAATTGGCTTTAAGTGCCTTCCAACACGTGAGTGCATCTGTTGGCACGTACATGGTAAAAAACAAACAACCTCCAACTCCCCCTCAAAAATCTCTAATAATTCACAGCAATAAATGCCTGGTGACAAATCAGGAAAACTGCATTTCCACATGTGCGTTGGAAACTCAAAGAAAACTTGTTTGTGGTTTTGGATTACTTCTGAGGCAGTAAGAGTGTAGGTAGAAGAGTTTTCCATTCAATGTATCTAGCACAGTGGCTTAGGTCTGATGGCAAAAAACATGCAGGCCTCTGAATCACAACAGGGTCTCTTTGGGGCCATTCACACTGCCAACACAGTCCAGCGTTGGGCATCTGACCAGGTGGCAACATACATGGTTGAGCTAAGAAGCATTTTTCAAGACATCTCTATGTTATCAGCGTTGTTTGTGTATCCATACCTTATACAATGCCTGTGTTTGTATTAGTACTTTATGATAATATCCACTGTCACTGGGGGACAAACTGCCCAGAAGAGATGCAGAAATATTAACATATGGAGCAACAGCCATTGGTATGTTCTACCGCACAGAGAGTTGATGGGAAGGAGTTCTGGCCAAATTGTTTATGCAGGCACTGTTATAGGTTTTTTTCCTGCAATGCAAAATACCAGCATGTTAAGCCATCTATAGAAGGTCGTCAAATACCAGTGCTAGGGCTTTTAGCTAGAGGGAAACAGTTAGATGCTGTGGTTACTATCATGGTATCAACCATGTTGTGAGTGGACACAATTGTGTATAGCAACAATCAAGCAACTAACAGATTACACACTCAGTGTGACAAGTCAGACCTGACAGTTCTGGAAGGGTGTTTGAAGGCAGGTATATCAGTCGTAGAATGGTTAAATCCCTTTTTCCTATGAACTGAAAGTGTTACAGAATTATAGAAATGTACAGCAGAAAGGGACCCCAAGAAGTGATCGAGTCCAGCCCCTTGCACTGAGGCATGACCAAGTAAACCTAGACCATCCCTGACAGGTGCTTGTCCAACCTGTTCTTAAAAACCTCCAGTGATGGGGATTCCACAACCTCTCTTGGAAACCTATTCCAGAACTTAAGTATCCTTATAGTTAGAAAGTTTTTCCTAATATCTAATCTAAATCTACCTTGCTGCAGATTAAGCTCATTACTTCTTGCCCTACCTTCAGTGGACATGGAGAACAATTTATTACCATCCTCTTTATAACAGCCCTTAACATATTTGAAGACTGAATATTATTCAACAATTACAATTTGTGATCCACTATAACCCACAAATCCTTTTCAGCATTATTACCACCTACCCAGTTATTCTCCATTTTGTAACTGTACATTTGATTTTTCCTTCCTAAGCAAAGTACTTTGAACTTGTCTTTACTGAATTTCATCTTGTTGAATTTAGACCAATTCTCCAATTTGTCAAGGTTGTTTTGAATTCTAATCCTGTTCTGAGTTAAACAGGATGAAGTTTAACAAAGACAAATGCAAAGTGCTCCACTTAGGAAGAAACAATCAGTTTCACACATACAGAATGGGAAGAAACTGTCTAGGAAGGAGTACGGCAGAAAGGGATCTAGGGGTTATAGTGGATCACAAGCTAAATATGAGTCAACAGTGTGATGCTGTTGCAAAAAAAGCAAACATGATTCTGGGATGTATTAACAGGTGTGTTGTGAGCAAGACACGAGAAGTCATTCTTCCACTCTACTCTGCGCTGGTTAGGCCTCAACTGGAGTATTGTGTCCAGTTCTGGGCACCGCATTTTAAAAAAGATGTGGAGAAATTGGAAAGGGTCCAGAGAAGAGCAACAAGAATGATTAAAGGTCTTGAGAACATGACCTATGAAGGAAGGCTGAAAGAATTGGGTTTGTTTAGTTTGGAAAAGAGAAGACTGAGAGGGGACATGATAGCAGTTTTCAGGTATTTAAAAGGGTGTCATAAGGAGGAGGGAGAAAACTTGTTCACCTTAGCCTCTAAGGATAGAACAAGAAGCAATGGGTTTAAACTGCAGCAAGGGAGGTCTAGGTTGGACATTAGGAAAAAGTTCCTAACTGTCAGGGTGGTTAAACACTGGAATAAATTGCCTAGGGAGGTTGTGGAATCTCCATCTCTGGAGATATTTAAGAGTAGGTTAGATAAATGTCTATCAGGGATGGTCTAGACAGTATTTGGTCCTGCCATGTGGGCAGGGGACTGGACTCGATGACCTCTCGAGGTCCCTTCCAGTCCTAGAATCTATGAATCTATGAATCTCCAAACTGCTTGCAACTCCTTCCAACTTAGAGTCACCTGCAAATTTTATAAGCATACTTTCCACTCTATTATCCAAGTCATTAATGGAAATATTGAAAAGTATCAGACTCAGCACTGACCCCTGCAGGGATGCATGAGATACACCCTCCCAGTTTCAGAGGGGTAGCCGTGTTAGTCTGTATCCACAAAAACAACAAGGAGTCTGGTGGCACCTTAAAGACTAACAGATTTATTTGGGCATAAGCTTTTGTGGGTAAAAAACCCACTTCTTCAGATGCATGGAGTGAAAATTACAGATACAGGCATAATTATATATTGGCACATGAAGAGAAGGGAGTTGGAAGAGAAGGAAGACTTGTAAGATAACTCCCTTATCTTCATGGCTATTCCTTATAACGCTATTATCCTCTAGCTGCTTACAAAATAATTGTTTAATAATTTATTCCAATATCTTCCCAGGTATTGAAATTAAGCTTACTGGTCTAGAATTCCCTGGGTTCTCTTTGCTTCCCTTTTTAAAGATAAGTACTATGTTTGCACTTCTCCAGCCTTCTGGGAACTCACCCATCCTCCTGAAGTTCCTCAAAATAATTGCTAATAGCTCTGAGATTGCTTCAGCTAGTTATTTAAGTACCTAGGATGAATTTCCATCAGGCCCTGCTGACTTGAATATATCCAATTTATCTAAATATCTTTAACCTGATCTACCCCTATTTTGGCTAGCATTTTTTCCCCTCTTGTTGTTAATATTAATTGTGTTGAGCATCTGGTCACCATTAACCTTTTCAGTGACAAGAGAAGCAAAATAGGCATTAAACACCTTAGCTTTCTTGATTTCATCTGTTATTATCTCCCCTTCCCCACTAGGTAGAGAACCTACATTTTCCTTTGTCTTTCTCTTGCTCCTAATCTATTTAAAGAACCTCTTATTTCCTTTTATGTCCCTTGCTAGGTGTAATTCATTTTGTGCCTTAGCCTGACATCTTAATCCAATTAAAGGTAGCCTGTGACATGTAAAACCTCTTCCAGTGGGAGAGAGGGGAAGGGGTGGGGGGGGGGGGAAAGAGAGAAGTCAACTGCAGAAGGGTTATGTAAGCAAGGGAAAACACCCCACCTAGCTAAAGGAATGTTCTTCTCTATAAAGGAAAACTTGTGTTTACTTCTGTTTGGAAAGGGAGCCTTGGTTCCCAAAGTAGCCGGGCACAACATATGCAAGAGATTTGTTGCCAGCATAATAAAAGAGAGTACTCCAGTGGGAGTTAGGAAATATATTTGTTTGTTTAAAGCAGGGGTCGGCAACCTTTCAGAAGTGGTGTGCTGAGTCTTCATTTATTCACTCTAATTTATGGTTTCGCGTGCCAGTAATACATTTTAACATTTGTAGAAGGTCTCTTTCTATAAGTCTATAATATATAACTAAACTATTGTTGTATGTAAAGTAAATAAGGTTTTTAAAATGTTTAAGAAGCTTCATTTAAAATTAAATTAAAATGCAGAGGCCCCCCGGACCGGTGGCCAGGACCCGGGCAGTTTGAGTGCCATTGAAAATCAGCTTGTGCGCCACCTTCGGCACTCATGCCATAGGTTGCCTACCCCTGGTTTAAAGAAACTTCACAAGCCAACCCTAGGGCCTGTACCTTGAAAATAAACCAATGTAAAAATTAGGGCTGTCGATTAATCGTGGTTAACTAGGGTGACCAGGTGTCCCGATTTTATAGGGACAGTCCCGATTTTTGGGTCCTTTTCTTATATAGGCTCCTATTACCCCCCACCCGCTGTCCCGATTTTTCACACGTGCAGTCTGGTCACCCTATGGTTAACTCACATGATTAATTTTTTTGAGTTTATCGCGATTAAGCGCAGTTTTAAGTGCACTGTTAAACAATAGACCACCAATTGAAATTTATTAAATATTTTGTTTATTAAATGTTTTTCTACATTTTCATATATATTGTCTTGTGTTGTAATTAAAATCAAAGTGTATATTATTTTTTATTCTAAATATTTGCACTGTAAAAATTAATAGTATTTTTCAATTCACCTCATACAAGTACTGTAGTGCAATCTCTTTCTTGTGAAAGTGCAACTTACAAATGTAGACTTGTTACATAACTGCACTCAAAAACAAAACAATGTAAAACTTTAGAGCCCACAAGGCCACTCAATCCTACTTCTTGTTCAGCCAATGGTTAAGACAAGCAAGTTTGTTTACATTTACAGGAGGTAATGCTGCCCTCTTCTTATTTACAATGTCACCAGAAAGTGAGAACAGGCATTCACATGGCACTTTTGTAGCTGCCACTGCAAGGTATTTTTGTGTCAGATATGCTAAACGTTCATATGCCTCTTCATGCTTCAGACACCATTCTAGAGGACATGCTTCCCATGCTGATGACAACTCCCAGCCCCCAGTTTGAGAAGCGCTGCTCTAGAGTTGGATTGTGATAGGGTGTTCTACTCACCATTCGACTGTGCCTCCTCCTGGCTGTTTTGGGGATTATCTCTGCCAGGCCAATGCCCTTTCTGAGGCCGCACTCCAACACACTCTGTCTCTCAGTCTGCAGCCCCTCCCTTGCTGCAGGAGCTGCAGCTTCCTCTTCATGACTCAGCCCTCCAGCCAGGTCAAGAATTGGTTTCCCCTTCCGGGTTAGAATTCTTCAATGTCTTTCTGCTCAAGCAGCATTAACCCTGACCCTGTCACTCCTGCAATAACCCAGACTTTCTTCTCATTCAGCTATTCTCACCTGGGAGTCCGCAACCCCCAGCCAGGTTCAGGGGGTCCGCAAGCTCTGGTGCGCCATGGGGAGAAGCCCTGAGCCCAGGGTGGAATTTGGAGGACACAGGGAGGCATTGTCCCCCCAAACTGCAGTGCTGTAACCAGAGTGGGGCAGCTCCACACACACACAAACACCCCTCTTCCTCCTCCTCCTCCTCTCCCCACCAAAGCCCCACCCCTAGCCATGTAGGAGGCTGGAAGCCAGGGCAGGGCAGGATGGCTGCTGCTCAGGCTGGTGCCATGGAGTAGATGACTGCAGTGCTCCCGAGGTCTGTGGCTGCTCCTCAGCTCCTCACAGCCCTTTGACTACTCGCAGAGCTAGGAAGCAGGGCTGGCTCCAGGGTTTTTGCCACCTCAAGCGGCAGGGGAAAAAAAAAAAAAAAGCCGCAATCGCGATCGGCAGCACTTCGGCGGCAGCTCCACTGCACCGCTTTCTTCTTTGGTGGCAGGTCCTTCCCTCCAAGAAGGACCCGCCGCCGAAGAGCCCGACGTGCCGCCCCTTCCCCTTGGCTACCCCAAGCACCTGCTTGCTGAGCTGGTGCCTGGAGCTGGCCCTGCTAGGAAGAGCCACGCAGGCAGGGGGACTGAGCTCCAAGGCCGGCAGAGCCCTCGGGGAGCAGTGACTGCCGGGGCAGCAGCAACTGCAGGGGGGGGCCCCTCCCAGAACATAGCCCCTGGTTACCTACCAGCTGCACCCTGAGCTACACCCCTGCCTGTACACAGCCCCTAGCTACCCCCTGCCTGAATCCTGAGCAATTTATAATTTTTGGTTGCACCCCCTCACCAACCCAATCCCCATCTAGACACTGTGGGTGGCCTGCTGAGGTCAGGGGCTGGCACTCCCTCCCTGAGCCCCACCAGGCCCTACCCCCTCAAATATAGAAGTCAAACTATGCCTATACCGTAACTCCCCCCCACAGCTGAAGCCTCAAGCCCCACCCCAGTGGGCCTTTGAATTTTTATAACATTAGGTTGAGAAACTCTGCTCTAGTTAACAAACCCAGATGGTAGTTCAAGGCCCTTTCCCAAGTAGTCAAGGTCTGCAGCTTCTTTAACCTTATTGCTCTTGCCCCGGACTACTTCCTACTTTGCTTCTACTCATTCTAGTCAGACCCCCTTCTTCTAGAGTCCAGTAGGTCTCAGGAATTCCTATCCCTCCTTCCCTCAGGGAGAGTGATTGTCACCCCACAGCCCCCTTTTCTGTTGCCAGTCTCTTGGCTTTACGAAAGCGCTGCCTATTCCCCTCACAGGTGAGCTTGATTCTAATTAGTGGCCTCTTCATAGCATAAATCCTCCCACCCCTCTTGCTGCTTAATTGGCTGATTGGGCCCACTTGACCTAATTCAGCTCTCTCAGAGCTCGTGTGGGAAGTACACCTCATCACAAGGCCTGATTTAGTCCAGGCCCCCCAATGGGTTCACTGAACCGATGAAAGAGGTGCCTTGTCACAGTGGTTAAAAGTTGCAGTGAATATAAGGCCTTGAACAGTGCTTCTATATTGTGATGCCAACTTTTCCCAACCTAGAGCTAAACATTTCCCAAATCTGGTGAAAAATTCCCAGATAAAGTTTTTTGCTGTGCTTCTATGTCCTGGGAAATTTCCCAAAACCTGGGAATTTGTGAGTAAACTGTTTCAACTTGGGAAATTGGGAATTTTCATTCAAAACAGTTTACTCACGAATTCCCAGATTTTGGGAAATTTCCCAGGATATAGAAGCACTGGCCTTGAAATTACCTTGGTTAAATAGCAAAGAAAAGCCACAGCTGAACTCAGCAGAAGATATCCTTTTCTGATGACCTACCTGTACGGAGGCCAACTCTTTAGGGAAGCAGATGTTACATTATTACCACCTCTAAAGAAAGCCTATTTGCAGATACTTATTTCCACAGGAAACATGGCAGTGAAGAGGAAACAAAAAGAGCTCTATGAATTTAAATCCACTGTAGCATTAACAAAATTGAAATGCCTAAAGAAAATCCCCCATAGTTTTCGCACTGTTGCCAAAGGTAATTAAAATAGCTTGAGAAGAAATGGTTGTGTTACTGTGTATGAAAAGCTGTAACAGTCCATTGGCTGAATTCCTACTGAACTGTCACTGGCACTCACCTATTTGTCTCACACTGATCAATTCTGAGTACACTACAGATAAACCAGAATTAGTATGAATGCGCTGCACATTTTCCTGGCTCTTAGCGGAACATTCTGTAATAACAATGAAATGAAATCACGCTTCACTGTTTCACATCATCTGTTTAGATGGTATTTAGCAAAATAAATAATAATAATAATAATTAACAACAATAATGATGATGAATAAGAAGAACAAAACCAAGAGTCAGCTTAAAGGAGTTACTAAAAGAGAAACTCTTGGGTGAGCTGAGGTGAACTGACTTTAATACAAACCTGCCCATGTAACTCTAATTAAGCAGTAAGACGTACAAGGAAGCAAGCAATAGGCCTGTTAATTAATTTGGATGATGCTAGATAGCGAAGAATCCTGAGGAAAAGCCAAAGGCACTAATATACCAGTGCAGTTAATGATTAGAGAGCAACTCTACTTCAGTGTCTTTTAGCTAGTACTGAGTACAGTGATTAACTACAGAGAAAAAAAGATGTTTGTTTTGTTTTGTTTTGTTATGAAAGGTTTTACATCACACTTGTTCACTGTATTGATGGTTTACATCAGGAGGCACCAACATTGCTTTAAGAGCCATCCATCGTAAGACAAAGTCTATCAGGCACTGAACATCCATTATCCAATTATCCACTTAAAATTTTCACTGAGTTTATTTTCTACATGTTGAAGGAATTTTATTATTAATACACATACAAGTATTTTTTTTGAAGCACAACAATGGAGTTTTAGGCACTGCTAGTAAAGTCAACGAGAATTGTATTGTGAAAATCCCGTATAATTCTTTACAAAAGCACTCCTTAAAATATTTCACCTTAATGGTGGGACTCAAAAGGGGCATAATGCAGTTGCATTCCTGTCATATATATACCCCATCAGTACCCTGCTTCAGCAGGGGAAACCAAAGCTGCAACTAGCAGGTCAAATCTTTTAGATTCTGGAAAGCATGGACTCTCAGGCGATATGAGCCATATTAAACATGATCAAGAAACCTTGGACGCTGGCCCATCACTGAGTATCCTTCAGCTAAACATTGAAGGTCTCTCAGTTACTAAATGCTCCATTCTCCAGTCCCTAGCCTCCAAACATAACACAGACGCAATCCTTCTATAGGAGACACACTGACTCCCTTTCTGACAGCCACCTTTACTTCAAAGGCTTTTGTATAGCAAATATGGCCACGCTACCTATGTTTCTGTAGATCTTGCTGAAATGGATACACTTCCATCAAATTCAGCCCTCTGTGATATTGTGAGTTGGTCATTTCAGAGTGGCACAGGTTTACAGTCCCTCTAACCAACACTGGCCTACCTCAAATATTCAAAAAGAACATACATACTGGATTAGACCAAAGTTCCATCTAGCCCAGTATCCTGTCTTCCGACAGTGGCCAATGCCAGATGCCCCAGAGGGAATGAACAGAACAGGCAATCATCGAGTGATCCATCCCCTCTCACCCATTCCCAATTTCTGGCAAACAGAGGCTAGGGTCACCATCCCTGCCCATCTTAGCTAATAGCCATTGATGGACCTATCCTCCATGAACTTATCTAGGTTTTTTTTTTTAACCCTGTAATAGTCTTGGCCTTTACCACATCCTCTGGCAAAGAGTTCCACAGGCTGACTGCTTTGTGTGAAGAAGCTTCTACATCTTGCCATTTATGTGGAGATATTAATAGCTTGCAATCCCACTGTCCATCCCCACCACAGCATGTACTTCATCTTCTTCCACCACACCTCTGCTGGCACCAGAGCCCAGCTCACCCCAGTTCCTACTTCCCAGCCCGATCTCTGGCACTGTGACAACTACCCCAACCCCTCCAAGTCCAGCTCTCACCTCCGCGCCCCCAACTCATGATGAGTGGGATAGAAAATATTGTGGGGGGTGATCTATATTTCCTTCTGGGGGTGCAAGCCCCCCCCACTCTCCCTCACCAGGATCTGCTGCCCCAATGCTATTATTTGGAATTCTAAGCCTTCTTTGCTTTTTCATTTTTTCCCCTCAGATCAGACACCTTGACACACACTGGCTCGGGTTTGGTTCAGATTGGCTGTGGTCTAGTCATGTTTGGGTCGGACTTTAAAATTAGACCTACACAGACCAACTGGGAAACAAAGAATCAGATCAAAATGGAGCTAACCTTTTGGACTGGGCCTTGCTTCATGACCTTCACCTCATCCAGGACCCAGAATGAGGAGGTACTCTTTATTCTGCCAGATGGAAGCAAAACTACTCCCCTGACCTCACCTGGACCACCAGCACAAACAATCATCCAGTTGAAACTAGCAGCAGTGTATTGAAAAACTTCCTACAGAGTCAACATTGCAGAGTTAGAGTAACCATACCTATTGTGAGCAACCATAAAAACACTCGCTGAAGCTACTGGAAAGCAAACTGGTCCAGTTTTACACAATCCACCGACTGCTACATCATTTGCATCCCACATAACATCTTTACTGAAGAAGCTTACATGTGGTTCATGAAACCCATTTACGAAGCCAATTCCAAGAAGTTATTATAAGACCTACATTCCCTGCCTAGATGATGAATGTGCAAAAGTAAACTTAACATGTCAAGATTCAGTCACAAACCTGGACAGTAAGCAGAAAACTTGGTGCTGCTCAGAAGCCTTCAGCACAACATCGGTACTCTATCTCTCCAAACAGTACTGCTACCCACCTGATAAACGTCACAAAGGTGGATTAGGACAAAAAGTTTGAAGGAGATGTGAAGAAATGGTGGCAATACAAACAGTGTATATCTGAAACCAAAGAATACTTCCAGCCTTTCACCAGAGATGAAATAGAAAGGGCAATCAAAACACTGAAAGCAGATAAAGCCTGTGGGCTTGATTACATCTACCACAAATTCCTGAATAACCTAGGAAAAACTAGCAGACAATGGCTAGCCATCTTTCTGTCTTGAGTCATCCAAGATATGGTGCAGAGCAAAAATAATAACCTGGCCAAAATCCAAGAAAGACCACCAAATTGCAGTAAATTACCACCCCATATCTTTGCTAAGATCCATGTACAAATTACTTGAAAGGTTCATCCTTCAAAAAATTGTCCCCACCATCGATGATGTCTTCAGTGTAGATCAAAGAAGTTTCAGCCTAACCCACAGGACCACTCACCACCTATGTCTTCCAGATCTTGCAGAAGACAGACACAATGTTCCTAGATATTTCTGCTGCATATGACACAATCTGGCATACAGACCTGTGGTACAAATGGTCATTGGTTCTACTGAAGCAGGTTGTCTTGGCTGTGGAACTGCTGTTGAGAAGTTGCCATTTTCAAATTTCACTTTGACCAAAAATCAGCTCCTGCAGGTCTCAAAACAGCCAAACCTGAGGGCTCAGTTTGAGCAACAACATTCAATCTCTTTGCAAACGACCTTCCCAGCACCACTGCCAAGTGTTTTATTTACACAGATGAAATCTGTCCAGCAGTACAGGACCAGCATTTCTGTCATCTAGAAAAAGTCCTGAATGCTGACATGACAGAGATGGGCCACACTTGTAAAAGGTGAAGACCTAAAGCTAGTACCAAAAAGGCCGTTTACAGCTGCTTCCAACCATACCACACAAAGGCCAACAAATAATTCAACATCCTCCTGGAAGGACACAGACTGGACGATGACCTAACACCTGTGTTACACTGGACCATACACTGACTTGCAAGGAACACTCTACCAAGACTTCGCTGAAAATGAAGACAAGAAACAACCTGATCAGTAAACTAGCTGGTTCTACCTGGAGTGCAAACGTGCAGACATTAAACATTCTGGGCTTGCCTTGTGCTATTCTGTCGCAGAATGTTGCTCCCCAGTGTAACTTAATTCTTTTCACACCAGATTAGTAGACACTCAGCCGAATGAAACTATGGGTATAACAACAGGTATCAGGAGACTGCCCAACCTGGCCCAGTAGCAGGTTCTATCAAGCATTGTCATCAGACAACAAGTCGCCCTGCAGAATTTATTCCTTAAACTGCAAGCTATGCCACACCTACCGCTGTTTAAACATGGGTTTAATTTACCGAGCCATCATCTTAGCACAAGGCACCCCATTTGGACAACCCCCTAAGGAACCTTAAGATCACCTCCAAGTGGCAAGAACAAGCTTCACACATAGCCTATCTTGTAGCTGTCCAGCCCCCTGGTTTTGACCTTCCATGCCATCATTGGGTAAAGCTCAACTGCTTCAGATGTGGAGTGATTAGATGTGCTGCTTATGACTGTAAGTGGAGCCTACATGACTTCCCATTTTGCTCCTCTGACCGGTTAGAAGATGTAGGCCACATAGTTGCAGGCTGCACCCATTGGCAAGACCTGCACAATGCTCTTCCCTCAGCTACTGAGTGGTTAAGACACTTAGACTAACATGCTTAACTTGACTGTCTATGTAGATTCAATCACAATATTATATATATACGCATATATACACACACACATATAAATAAAATAGGGGCACAGAAAAGTATTATTTTATTAATACTCTGGCTTGTTACTTTCATGGATGTCACCTATTCATAGAACCCTGCAAATTCAGTGATTCCACATCCAGTGACTTCACCTCTAGCTGCAGAACTGAATCCCAGAACATAAGCTTTAAATTTAAAAAAAAATGGACCAGGGCCCAGATCCTCAAAGGTATTTAGGCACCTAACTCCATTTAGGTTCCAAAATACCTTTGAGGATCTGAGCCCAGATTCTCAGTTCGTGTGCACACAAGCTAGCAAGCTAACACCAGAACCATCCTTCTTCTTATTGTGACTACCATAACCAATGTCTATCTCTGCATTACCCCCAGTGTCATGGTGCTAAATATGCTGCATTTTTTCTTGACACTAGTTAAAGTTGCGGCCCAATATGTTGCTAAATTTCACGATTGAGAAGAAAACCTTGAAAACATGAACTAAATGTAAACAACAGTGTTCTTTTTCTGAGGTTGCAGGTAGCCTGAAACATATCATTTGAACAAGGGTATTACCTGTGAAACCTAATCATGTCAATTTAAGGCACAATACTGCTGACTATTTCACTGCTGCTCATTTTAGCAGAAATAGCCACATAATATGCTTATTCCAAATTACCAAACTGCCTCCTCTACCTTGACAGCAACCTGATCCAAAGCATATGGAAGTCAATGGAAACCTGCCTTTGGATCAAGCTCCAGGTGGGAGAAGCCCCAAAGTGTCCCCTACTGAGAGGCAGAAACCGCCAGCTTCCCCTCTGATATCCTCCATAATGTAATTATGTGTTGTCAATACAAAATATGCAGCATACTGGAAGTGTGTGGCCAGCATAAAATGGATTGAATTTAAATTTCAAAATAAATAACATAAGGGACACAGTACTCACTGTATTACTTATCATATTTAATCCAAACCTCAATTTTTGAATTTAGCTAAAGTGGCTACAGACTTTAAATCAGAATGTCACAGAATCCAGGAACCTTGAGGCCTCACCTATGGATACCAACCAAAGCTTACAGATAAGGCACAAAGTCTAAATACAAGTAAGCAGGTGCAACTCCACTGAAGTCAATGGAGAGACGTCTATTTACCCTGTGTCTGAATGTAGCCCCAAAAGTGCAGGTGGGGGATAAGAAGGTTGAAAAAGGATTTTAGAAGGGTCAAGTCGGGGGAGGGGGGGGAAATCTAAGTTATTCTAACATATAATAGAGAAAGCTAGGCTTCTTTGAAACAGCCACTATACCCTTTTTTTCTCTTTAACAGGACACTTTGGGCACCTTTAATTTACCACTTCAGTACAATAAGTTTCTGCCTTAAAATGCAAAGAAGAACTTAATATACACTGGACAGCTAGGTACTGTGCCTTGTGACTGTGAAGGATGCATATGTTTAGCTTTGGGCTTTAAGATGATCACCATGCTAACCTACTCATCATCTCGCAATAGGCAATACAGTATTTAAACACTGCAGGGGAGAGTTTCAATAGCACCTACAGGATTTAGGAGCATAAGTCTTCCTATTTTATACAGGAGATCAGACTAGATGATGACAATGGTCCCTTCTGGCCGCAGAATCTATGAATCTATTGAAAGTCAATGCTCCTAAATCAATCAGGCACTTCTGAAAATCTCCCATTACACTGTCAGCCTGATTCTCTCATGTACACCCATGTAAATTCATTGATTGTAATGGAATAACTCATGATTTACAAATGTGTAAATGAGAGAAATATCAAGCCCCTTGATTCTACATGGAAGAAAAGCTCAAAGTTTGTTAGAGAGGTTGAAGTTTGATCACAGCATTAGAAATGAGGAACTACTGAGTTCTAATCCCAGCTGTGATGTTTTTTTCCTCAAAGGTGCTGGGCAGGTCTCATCTCGCTGCTTCAATTTCCTCATCTGTAAGAATGTGAATAATACCTATCTGCTATAGCAGTAGCACTGCTGTTAGTACATGCTGAGTATAACCCTCAACTATGCCAAGTGTTTGGGGCCAGGAAATAAAAAGCAATTTCTTACTAGCGCTCCTGTACTACACATATGTCACAGAGTCACTCTGAGGATTAATTATATAATGCCTTTAGAATGCTCTGGACATGAGAAGTGCTATATAAATTCTAAGCATTATTATTAAATTGACTACTAGTTATTTTTGCTATTATATCTAACTTTTAACAGTGAGATTGTTTTTAAAATTTTGGAATACAATGTTATGGCTGTTCCTAAAAGATTTCTTGTTTTTCTTCTGAGTCATACCCTGGTAACCACCACCAGTATGTAAAACAGTGACAAACAATATATTTACTAGCATTTAACATAGTGCAGGTCCTTGTGTTCTCTATGATGTTGAAATCATGGAATTGGCTTCATATTCACTTCCTACATGGACCCCCCAGAAATCACCTACCCTGCTATGCCCAGACATGCAGGGTTGAGAATACTCCGGGAAATCTTTTGGTCTGTGTTCTACTCTGCCTAGCTTTACATCTCCCTGCTTGATGTATTACTTAGATTGGGATCTATTTAGGCACAGTCAGCAGAGCTTGGCCTAAGATGCAAATATTAGTGGCAGAGAAGGAAGCTCAGTAGCTGCTGACAGAGAGCGGAGGATTTGGAAGGGAAGGGGCTATATGGCACTCCTTCCAAGCTCCCTTCACTCTCTACCCAGAGAGGCTGAACCATAGCGACTCCCACTCATAAAGCAACCTATTGGGCTCTCTTTGCATAAATAGAGTCTCTTTTCAAATTCTCTACAGCAAGATAGAAAAGGAAGGGAAATTAAGCCTTACCCACCCATCTCCTCTCCGCAGACAGGAGAAAGAGGAGGATAGAGGCAGCTCCCCTTTAGCAAGGAGAAAGCAGGGAAGAACTGTGTATTCTACAAAACGATTGACTTACATTCTGCAGCAAAGCCACCTGATTTCCATTATGTGCCAGCACTTTAACCTGTGGCATGCTGGAAATCCCTTGGCATCATGAAACACAGTGCAGTTCATTCACATACCTATTACATATTACAGAATAGAGTGTACTATTTGTTTGAATATTTAGCCTAATAAAACCATTTATATTTGGAACAATTTTCTGCATTTGAAGTTGCTACAGAATCTCCCCTTTGCACAAAATTCAGTGTCCATTTGCAGCAGAAAAGAGGAGCCTTGACACTGCCAAAAAGTTAAATCTAGTTTGGCTTCAGAGAGTGGGGCAGTGTCATTAAGTAGAAATGCCACCACCACAAAGAACAAAGAACATAAGAACGGCCGTACTGAGTCAGACCAAAAGTCCATCAATCCCAGTATCCTGTCCTCTGACAATGGCAGGTGCCCAAAAGGGAATGAACAGACAAGTTATCATCAAGTGATCCATGCCCTGTCACCCAATCCCAGCTTCTGGCAAACAGAGGCTAGTGACACCATTCCTGCCCACTTCAATGTTTTTTCAGTAGCTGGTGTGAGAGATGTGATAATGTTTTGCAATATCACTGGAAAAATCTTACTGAATTAAGTTTAAGTATTGATGGGGTCCACTTTATTCAATGCAAAGGGTATGTATTATTGTGGGCCTGGATGATCAAAGGACTATACTGAACAATGTGGCAGACTAGAAAGAATAGTCTTTTAGGACAATACCTATGAAGTGGCTTTCCTGGGAAATATCTAGGAGGAGGTGAATGCAAATTCCTCTCCTGCTAGTTATACAAACAATAGCCTTTTGAAGCTATGCCTTGAGGAAAGGACCACTGTCTACTGATTACATGTTCCTGGAATCTCAAAGCATATAAAGGAAAGACTAATTTGTGCATGGGGTGCTTGTTCTGAGCTGAGGCATTGATGAACTTGTAAACACAGAGAATCCCAGTGGTGGGGTTTGAAGGTCTGCTTCCTACCAGAGCCCTTGTTGGAGTTTGGGTTGATCTCTGATGACGTTGTTAGCAGGCAATTTTTAACTTGAATGCTTTCACCTGAAGAATAAATGTGCTTGCTTATAAAGGGCCACGTGGTAACATGTAACTGCTGGCAAGTACCTGGTCATTGCCTTTGAAGAGAAAGCAAAACACAGATTCTAACTTTTTAGGCAGTCTGGTTTGCTGGGAATATCCTATGTAGACAGAGAACCATACAGCCTGGAAAAAAACTTAGTCAGGGGAGAGAGCTATGGGTCTCCGCCCAAGAGAGGTGACGGCTGAGGAGTCAGGAGCCTAAAGTGGGTGCCCTTAAGGGACACACAAAGGGAATATGGGTGCAGTTGCCCTGAACTGTGACAGTTGGAACACTTAACAAGTAACCCTTGCTACCAATGGATGTATGGAGCATGTATGCAGGCCAGTCAATTCTTTTCCTTTGTCAATTTTCCTCCAGAGAGTGAGAAAAGTTGAAATTTCACATCTCAGTTGTTCACAAACTTTTGAGAGCTTCCTATCAGCTAAAGATGGAGGGAGGGAGCAAATCTTGAGATTACAGATGCTTTGAAAATCTCCTACTCCTGAGATTAGTGTTTTAAAAATAGAAGAATGTTCAATGTTTAGATACAAACAAAGCAGTGAAGTGGGAACAGAGACACCAGCATGAACGCTTTCTAGCATCAGAAGAAGCTGCTTTTCTTTGGAAGCTCTTTCAGCACATCCTGCAATTCTATAGACATCAATAGATCTGTAAGTGACCATTATCCTGTTTATTAAACTCTTTGTTGTCCCAAATCCTATTAAGGGTCTCCCTTTCATTTTAAATCTATCAGGTTTCATTTCAGAACACTTTAATGACAATAACGCCAAGAAGTCTACATTAAACTAGATTCGCAGCAAATGAGGTAATCCTTGAAATCAAGCAGAGTTCATCTATCGTCCAAGTGTAATAACCTACCATACACTTCAGCTGAACACGATTTGTAATATTTTCCCAAGAGTATTGCAGCATATCAGTACCTGAACCAACTGAACAGAAAGTAATATAATATGGCTTTGAACTGTAGATTCAACTGATATATCAGAGTGGCTTTAGTTAATGGCAACTATTTGCAATCAGCGGCAAGCACCTACGAATCTCACAACACGCAGATATTTTATGTGCAATAAAAGCGAACGTGTAGCTAAGAGTTCAGTGAAAAAAGCAGCACAAGAGGATTTCAATTTTTTAACTCCCCATTTCCCCAATTAAAAAAAAGAAAATACAACATACAAGTTATTACTGCAGTCCATAATCTACTCCTGGGGGAATTCTGCGCCACTGCACAATGCTGAATTTTGCAGAAATTTCCTTTCCCCCACAGAAATTGGCTGCAGTGCTACTGATTGCCACTGGATACGGCAGAGCCCAGCTTGCACATAGAAGACACTGCCGGGGAGAAGGGGAGAGGGAGCTAGAGGGTTCCCGGCAGCTGCAGTTCCCCGCACGCCCTGAGGGAAGGAGACAGCAGTGTGCAGAAAACTCCACAAAGTCTGGGTAACAGCATCAGACTGTTTCTCCTCTGGATCCCTGGGCTCTGAGGGGTAGGGGAAGTGTCTGGACTGGGGAGGGGGGTAGCTAGGCTCTGGGTGGGTGTTTGAACTGGGGGCCCCCATGGCTGGGCTTTGCCGGGAAGGGGTTGTGAGTATCTGAGCAAGGGGGGGCATGGCTGGGCTCTGGGGGATGTATGTATGGGTATCTGGGCCACTGGGCTCTGGAGTGAAGGGGTGTGTGTATCTGGGCTGGGGGGCCCGCAGCTGGACTCCGGGGGAGAGGGAGTGTGGGTATCTGGGCTGGGGGGGCCCTGTGGCTAGGCTCTGGGGGTGGAAGGGGCGCAGGTGTCTGACCTCCTGGCTGGGCTCTGGGAGGGAGAGGAGGCAGGGACAGAGAAACAGGAACTGGGTTGTCATAGCAGTTTCTTTAACTCTCTACTCCTGGGGGAAATTTTTGTGTGTGTCTGTATTATTACAGACATAGTTGCTGACGGGTATTTTGAAATAAATTACCAAAATAATTGAAACAGGTGTGATCATGTAGTGTTGTTTTGACAAATAAAATTTGCCAAATTTTGCAGAATTTTAAAATATTGTGTGCAGAATTTTTAATTTTTTGGTGCAGAATTTTTAATTTTTTGATGTAGAATTCCCCCAGGAATAATAATCTAATCCATGTTTAGTACTATGATACTGAAGTAATGCAGAAATACAGACAATTGGTTATGGTAGTCAGAATGAGAAGGATGGGTCATTTGTTGACTTGCTAGCCTGTGTACTCTTGGGCAAGGTACTTAGAGCCAGAATTTCAAAGGTATTTAGATGGCTAGAGATGCAGACAGGCACCTACTGGAATTTTCAAAAGCACCTTGGTATTTAACTCCCATTGATTTCAGTGGGAGGTCAGTGCCTGTGTGTTTCTGAAAATCCCAATATGCACTGATCTACATTGGAAGGTACCTGAATGCCATTAAAAATTTGGATCTCTGTACCTCAGTTCTCCACCTGTAAAAATGGGGTAATAGCACTCCCTACCTGACAGGGTTGTTGTTAAATACAGTATTTGAGGTGCTCAGATACTACAGCAGTGTGGGCCATCTGAGAGAGAAAAAAAAGTCTTTTCATTTACACTGGTGCAAACCATGAGGAATTCAATGAAGTTTATACTAGTTTAAAACCAGCAAAGATGGAAGGAGAATCAGGACCACAGTATGTAACGTTTCTTAAAATAGCTGCCTAAACATTTGCTAACATAAAAGGGAAACAGCATCTTTGCTCTGTTCTGATTGTAAGGTTTGGATTTCAATTAACGTGATTCTAAGAGAACACAACAGACTCTTTCTTTTTTTCTAGAACCATGTGCATCAGAGGGCAGTTGTCTTCAATTTTTTCCTTACCCTCACTTTGTAAAAGAGTGAGGATCATGGTACATAATTGTCTACTATTGGTGTAATTAAAAATGACTTTTAAAGGGGAGGGGATTGATTAGAGATCCCCAGAACACCCTCCCCCACTCCAAAACAAGAAAACCACCTTCTGGATTAATGGATGGATAGACAACACACAAACCAGTAACTCCTCCCCAGAGTTACTCGGCAGAGACAGAGGAGACAGTTGTCCCACAAATCTATAGAAGGGAGCAAATCTAGATGCTCTGGGGAAACCGCTGGGTTTCATGGAGAGCTGGGAAAGCCAGAACCATACTGGTTGCCACCAGGTAATCTTCCTCACTCCCTCCCAGCTGTAGAAAGGGCTACTTACAGCTTTCCTACTCACTACAGCAGGGTGATCCTCTCAAATACCACAGGAAAGGAAAAAGAGCCATAGGCTGTAGCTGACCAACACCATCTCCCTTACCTGCCCCATAAGAGGGAGAGATTCCCTCTTGACCCCCACAATAGGGGGATATGCTGAGGAGGAGGAAGTCTGGGCAGACACAGTCTTGGTACTGCCGCCCCAAGAGTTAAAAAATAGTGACTCTTTTTAAAAAAATCATGTTTTTTGGTCTGTTTTTTGAACTCCCCTGAATGAACCTGGTGGGACGTAGTGTTCCTGGTCCTCAACTCTGCAGATAAACTGCCATTCATAGGACTCTGCTGGTCCATAACTGACATGCCGATGTACAAATTTTGTATGGGCTAGCATGTGTGTTTTACACACAGGGGGGCAATGTGGAGCTGCACTGCTCCAAGAGGAGAACCAGGAGACAGTATGCCTCAGATTGGTACTGTCTCTCAAGGGGGATGTGCATGCTGCATTATTCATTAGGATAGAACAGATTGCTCCTCTCAGTGCCCTGGTTTTGGTCTGTGGGCCAGTGTGGAGGGGCCATGGTCTCTTCTCCCCATGCTTCTCCAGCTGATTTGCTCTCTGAACTGCTATCTGGATGAGTCCTTGCACTTGGGAGGGAGAGGCTCCCTTGGCACTCACACAAGGGCAAATTACAACCTAGCCGTATGTATGTGATTTGGGTAGCACAATATTCAGTCAAGGGAATATCTACATTGTATATTGACCGTTGCATTTTGGTAAGGTTTGCCTGATTTTCTTATTAGTATGTATTTCAAATAAGGATAGAAAGTTTCCATTTATCTGGAGCATAAAAGGGACCAAGCCTTACCCTGGTTTACACAGTCGGAATAAATAGGAACCGGTATGTTTCATAGAGTAGGGATGAGCATTTTCCCCAACGCAGAATCATAGAAGCATTGGGCTTGAACTGACCTTGAGAAATCATCAAGACCAGCCCCCTGTGCTGAGACAGGACCAAGTTAACTTACACCATCCCTGACAGGTGTTTGTCCAACCTGTTCTTAAAAACCTCCAGTGATGGGGATTCCACAACTTCCCTTGGAAGCCTGTTCCAGAACTTAACTACTCTCCTAGTTTTTCCTAATATCTCACCTAAATCTCTCTTGCTGCAGATTTAGCCCATTACTTCTTGCCTACCTACATATGCTGGCCATTCCTTATAATCCTATTACTTTCTAGATGCTTACAAATTGATTGTTTAGTAAATTTGAAGTTAGGCTGACTGATCTATAATTCCCCAGGTCCTCTTTGCTCCCTCTTTTAAAGAACATGTTGATGCAGCCAAGAATAAAATTAAATTTAAAAAATATATAAATAAAGAAACCATCGCTGGCACTTCCTCTTTAGGCTTCTGCTGGTGAAACTAGACTCTTTCAAGGGGTCATGTTAGGTTTCTTCAGATCCCCTAAAAAAGAGACTACTAGTTCAGGTGTTCACTAAAGTCTGATGGCTGTTCTATAGCACTAGAATCAGATTCTAGAGGGGCTCTTATGCAATATATAAAACAAGCAGTAAATGTGGAAGAAAATTCCATACTAATCAACACTCTGGGGAGCACTAAAAGGGACATAGGAGAATTCAAATGTAAAAGAAAGAGAGGAGCCTTGAATAAATGTGTTTGAACAATAAATAATATACACAGAATGAAATGACATATATGCTTAATGTTGAAGGAAAATGTGTGTGTCTGATACACTGAAGACGTTTTTCAAGAACATTTCATCCTTGTGAAACTATTAGCTCTGTAAGGCTGCCAAAGTCAGACTGCTTTGACTTGTGCAGCCAACTTTTCAGAAAAAAATATCTAGTTTGCATTCATGAATCTGCATATTTTACTCATTCAAACTGAAGCCCCATCATTATCATCATAGTCCACATGCTTTACAGTGGGTATTTCTTAAGTACAGTGCTTGCTGAATGCCTTATTGCATGCTGAGAATCCTGTGCTGAAGGATTCTCATTTTGCATAAGTCAGACAATAGAGAAGTATAGCATACATAAGTCAAATAACTTACAAAAAACAATCTTATGAAGGGACTAAATCATTCATGGCTGCTGCCTATAATGTCTGCACTATATTTACAGGTCAACATCCCCTGTTGTAAATATTCTCCACACAGCACGAAGCACCCTCATTACAACAGCTTTACTATAAGCTACTATGTGACTGAGAGCAATCAGATGTGGGAATGAATTTATATACTGAACTTTTCAAGTTCTTGTACAAATAATGCCATAGACAATCTAAGACTTTAGAAAGAATGGAGGAAAGAAAATGGAGAAGCTCACTCGCAGAGTTCTACACTATTCTGTTATTGACATGGGAATGTCAACACTAGGAAAAACTGGATCCCTAAACCAGTGCAACTCCATCAATAGCACCACCAATGGAAGTGCAGTAAATTATAGGTCTGAATTTTCCTATCATAGACAAGGCCTGTTGCAGTAAGAATCTAGGCTTGGGTCAAATGAACCTTATCTGAGGTAGCCAAACCTCTTGATTTAGCAGAATTGGTCTGGAAATCTCAAGAGAAAGCCTCCACCTGCCAATTTCCAGCATTTCCATTTCCATTAGGAGAATCTTATTTATCTTCTGTTTATAGAACATATAAACTAAGACCAACAAAGTTAAACCATTTTCAAATAAAGTACAAATATGCTTTCCCACAGCCTTCCATTACATTCAGATAGTCAATAACTAGTGGTTTGGAGCTGAACTATGCTAAAATCACTACTTTTATTCAGACATCCTCCCCCGGTGTTTCATTTTGAGTTTCTGATCTTTGAGTTCCAGGATCCATAATAATAAGTTTTTCTTCTCTCCACAGGTGACTAGAAACAGATGGACCAACAAGGAAGTTTTCACCAATTGGGTGCTGCATGTCACAAACAAATCAGTTTCTGTTCTGCCTGAAGAAGCAAATAGGTAGGTCTTTTCTGCATTCTGCTGGATCAGTGTTTATCACAAAATTGTCAAAAGAGCGAGAGTGGATTTCCTCATCTGCTGCTATACCCAACAATTAACACTGTTTGTCTTAAATATTTTCATCCAGTACTTAAAGCACATCACAGGTTGAGTGCACCTTTCCTGAAGAGAACTAACCCAAAATCAAAAGGAGAAAGTCTACTGAACCTAAATTAACCCTGGCTTATTGGACCCCTGACAAACCTCCAAGTTTAAATAAATTTCACATAGATCTGCCTTTGATAGCTCTCCAGGTCTGAAGGTTTTTGAGATGAGGACAAGACCCTAACAGAAAAGCCTGATAAGTACAGAAAATTAGTGAAAACTCTGTTCATTACATATAAAACGTTTCTTTCTTACAGGAAAATGTGTAATTAGTAATTTAACTCATTATCTAAAATGCATGCATCAGCAGCTGCTGGAGAGCAGCAATAAAAATTAGCAGGAACAACTTTTGATTTCTATGCTACCACTAATTAGCATTTTTAGAATAATCTTCATAAACTGAGAGGTAACATCCTGGCTAAATGGAAATCCAAAGATGACTGATCATTTAAAGAAAGGGAAGCAAAAATCAATCAGGTAGCATGAAAATTAAGTATCCCAACCATTTTGTAACACTATTAGATTCATCCACACTGTCTCCTTCTGTTTGTAGCACCCACTTGTTGCAACTTGTTTTAACCTAGACAGTGAGAATTTTGGGGCCAGGACTGTCCCTTATTGTGTATGTGCATACAGCAAACTGCAAACAATGGGCCTTAATTTGATTTGATAATTACTGTAATACAAATAACAGTTTTAAGAAGTTTTAAGGTTTTGGTTATTGTATACAGAAGCCAACCACTGTATATTAGGTGATGGAGATGTAAAGGAGGAAAAGTGTACAAGCACTAAAGGAGCTCTGAATTGTAATGGTTATTCCTGTATAGTTAGTTCAATTTGCTATCATCATCCATTATTTCCAAAATTCACTTGGATGCTTACAAGCATCTTTGTGTGGTTATTTTTTCTTTTGACAAACATTATTTTTTCCTGTGTTTCTAATGGTAAAGAATATGGCTTCTTTCATTTGAGCACCATACAGCTCAACCATCTATACTTAGAATTAAAGAGAAGTCTTTGTAAACTGTTTTTGCCCCTTTCTTTAAAAATAAACCATTTTAAACATCATATGAATCATATGAATATGAGGGCTAGATGGCTCAAGGAATTGATAATGGAGCCTGTCACGACTAGGTCAATGGTTCAAGTCCAGCCTAATCACTTACTATCTGATGGCTGCTAAGTAGACTATATGAAATGAGTTGGTGGTCTCAGTTTAGCTCATCGAGGATAAGAGTTCATATCTCAAATACCATCTTTAGTACTCAGCAGAGACACAGAAAACATAAGCTTGGAGACTGAACTACCCTCTCACCTTAGAAATGGCCCTTCAAATCAGAGAAGACACCTTGGCAGGGTGTTGTGGGAGAAGCCTGCTGGTTCATGGGTAAACAGTAGAGGACTGTGTTTTCTACATCTATCATCTGGACATCTCTCACCACCCCTGTATTCAATTTATATATAGGAAAACAATTTTTAAGAGACGATAGCTCATTACTTTTGAACAAGGTGCTCAAAGGGGGACTAGAACTCCCAAGGAACCAAATAACATGATTTTAAAAGCAACACAGTTTTCAGAGAAGATGCAATATGTTCTCTGCTATGGAAACCATGTACAGAAAAACATGCTATCAGTCCTAGTTCAATTCCTTGTGGACTCTGCTCTCTATTACAAAATTGCTTCTAAGGCTGGTGCAAAAGGGACCAAATACCCAATTTTGTTCACCGCCTACTAACTCATCACAGAATAATGAAGCACTCTCGTTGCTGTTTAGATTCTTACCTTTACAGTTCAAGGTTATAGTCCTCTGCTTTAGCAATGAGTAGTACAAAGATTATCTGATGACTTCAGTTTCTTGCCCTTATTTTCTTCCTCCTCCAAAACTCCAAGATTCACAATGAAATGTTTAAAACTAGACTAATAAGAAAGTTTGGAAATTGTTTTGTTGTACTTACAAAACTAATATGAATGCAGTAGAGCTCAGTATTATATTTTGAACATCTGGATCAAAAGACAATTCCATTAAGTTTATGAAGCTACGTGGACAGTTTCTGAATTTGCCTATTTGATTTAATATGTCCCTTTAACAGTGAAAAAGTGAAAACATGAGTTTCCAGCCTCTTTCTTCCAGGGACAAAACCAGGTTAGCCAGACTCTCAGGGCTTCCAGGCTTCCTGCTGTGGAGCTAATAGCCTGGCAGCCCTGGAAGCCTGAGCTCTGACTGAGGCTCTCAGAGTGTAGGCTGCCACCTCCACAGCAGAGAACCTAGAAACCCCAAGAATCCCACCTGGAGCCAGGGCTCTCAGTATTTTTAGCTCCTTGCTATGGAGCTGGGAGCCTAGAAGTCCTGAGATGGGCTTTCAGGGTCTGCAGCTCTGGGGTGCCCTGCCATGTAGACTGCCCTGTGTTGGGGACTCTAGGGCTTCAAAACTCCCAGGCCAGCTGGTTCCTCAGGCCAACTCCTGAATGGGCAGCCTGGGAGTCTAAAAGCCCTGGCATCCTCCACCTAGGGGCAGTCTGCTTGGTGGACCTGGTAACAGCCACCAGCTAATAACTTTAATTAACATTCTTGTCAGTTTCACTACTGTTATTTAGCAGTGAAACTGACAAGAATGTGACTTTCCATAAACAGCTACCAGTCCCAGTAAACATATTTCATTTCAAAAACACCATGTGCCAGTGTTTCCTAAACAAATTTATTTTGGAATTTCTAGTTCACAACAAATGATGAAAAATTTGGTTTTGTTATAAACTGGATGAAACCAAGTTTTGAAATACTGAAATTTCTTGCAAACTAGAAACATCAATGTCTGATCACTTTTTCCAGTTTATTTTTTGTATACAAGAATTTCAATACAACACTATATAGACATGCTACTGCATCTTTTTGCTCGCAAGTGGTCTGGAGGTGGAAGAATTTATTTTTAGTTTACATTTCTGTACCCCACATCTCAAACTTTTCTAAACTATTGCACAAACATTCCTGCATGCATACAAGCACACATACTGTGAGCCACTCAGGTTCTTAATTTACTGGATAACTACATTATCTAACAGAGGGTTTTTTTTTTCCTGACAAAAGAGAGGTACACGTCCTTACTAAGTATCAGAAGGGTAGCCGTGTTAATCTGAATCTGTAAAAAGCAACAGAGGGTCCTGTGGCACCTTTAAGACTAACAGAAGTATTGGAGCATAAGCTTTCGTGGGTAAGAACCTCACTACTTGCATCTGAAGAAGTGAGGTTCTTACCCACGAAAGCTTATGCTCCCAATACTTCTGTTAGTCTTAAAGGTGCCACAGGACCCTCTGTTGCTTCCTGGCTAAGTGTAAATGAGGCACCAAGCACCTCTGATGACAAAAGTTTAATTTCTCGTGGAAATTCCAGTTATTGTCAATCACTTAACCTAAGTAGCTGAGGTTATCTTAAGTCAACCACATGTATTAGTGGAAGGGATTTGTGACCAACCATTACTCTCAGGAAGAAGTGGTTCTACAACTGCATTAACAACACAGTCCTTGCTCTTACTCGCAGGTTCCAGATACCAGATGTTTCAGGGAAATAGAAGTCTAGTTAAGACCTCAATAATAACAGACCAAATTCAGACCTCATGAAAGCAGGAACAGGGAGCTGCACCTGCTTTCTCCAGGTTAAAATTTGTTCCCATAGGATACAAGTTTTAATACTTTAATAAGAGAGAAAACCTTTTCCATTGTGAGCTTTTTGGCTGCTACCACAACATTCTAAGCTAGTTTTCAGCAATGTGTTTTTGGTATAATCCTCTTTTATTTTACATTTCCTCTATTATGTTTTATGTTTTGGCTTTGTACATCATATAAATAAATCCTTTAACTCTAATCCTCTGATTGTACTATTTAAAGTACTCTTCTATTCTGAAGAGTGATGCTGTAAAAATGGAACTGTCTTATTCAACAGACCTGTTCCTTGTGTGTATTCAGTCCTATCTGCTGACTTTAGTGGAAAAATATGTTTTTAACTGCTTTTTACTGCTGTTAGCACTGCAGGGGCCAACACAGCTAAGCAACAGTGATCTCGATTTTATTTCTTCTTGTGCATCATAAACAGAATTGTTCGCTGCGTTCTTATTAGTTACACCTGTGCATTCACATTTAAGGCAACAGGGTTCCACAAGTGTCACTGAGGGCCCCATCTGAAGACACTGGGGTTGCACTGGTATAAAGGAGGGATGGATCTGTCCTTGCAGAACCTTCATTACTGGGAATGATGTGTGAGAAAAGAGCTCAGCTTGACACTATCCAGGCTCAGTTTGTAGTGCAAAAATATCTTTTACTTGTAAAGCAAGCATACCAGATATGGAAATCATTTGTTATTATTTCCATTGCAGTAGTGCCCAGGGGCACTAATGAAGGATTAGAGGCCCATTGTACTAGGCACTGTACAGACATTCAGTAAAAACACAATCCTTTGCTCCAAAGAGCTCAGAGCCACACTCACCAACGATTCCCAAAGTGCCATTTTTACAAAGCCATATTCAGAATGGAGCTGCACTGGAAGGGAATTCATTGTTAGTGCCTCTGTTGAAGGATCAGTATCTTTGTGTGTTTACTACACATACACCTGCAAGTCTTTATTAGCTTATTAGACTAACAGGAGAGCATTTGAATCAGGGAATTGTCAACTAAAGGGTCTCCATGATTTACGTTTGCGACAAGCAAGGATGTTTGAATATGGGCATCCAAGTAATAGTTCAGGTTGTTTAATAAGAACAAGCCCTTAATGGATGTTGAGTTGATGAGACAGAGAGGAAAAAACATACAACGTTTAACATAGCAGATAACTTTCTGTTTTAGAACTACTCAAGCAGGCACATCCCCTATATATATAGAAATCTTGCTGACTTTACTCAGTGTGGTTAACTCTTGTGATTTTATTGTGAGTCATATGATATTTAACGTTAATCTCAAAGCCCCTGCTCCTGGACTCAAGTGATTGCATGGGAATTACAATATTCATTTAAATAAAAAGTAGCCCTCATGGCCGAGGACAAAATCTTGAAAATGTGAACTGAGGGTAACCTAAAAGCTCAAAAACCAAAATGCAATTAAAAATACCCCAAATGTATTCTTTAATCTCATGATTTTTAAGACAAACTAATTATTTTTTAATTATTGGGGTTGGCAATACTCTTGATTGATATTGACTTGACTTCACTGGCGAATAAAAATCCCATATTGGTCCTTGAGAGACATAACAGGTCTAGGAAAGCACAAGTAAGACACAACAAATCCTGCATCATGGAAAGGGGTTAGACTAGATCACCCCTGTGGTCTCTTTTAACCCTATGGTTCTGTGATTCTAAGTCTGTTAGCTAACAGAAGTAATAATAAGTCTCTCAAATTCTCTGTGGACCAGCCGCTAGAGGATAATGTCACCAACACATACACACAAAGCTAGCACATTAAAAAATGTGCCCATTAGGAGGTGGACTTGAGCCCATCTATTCACGTCACATAGTTCACTGAACAGTCAGAGGGTAACAAATTTCATTCATTACCACCTGGGCTGAATTTGAACAAATAAGTTTGTTCAGAATAGTTCACAACTGGTCATTAATTGTTATACCTGGAACAAACACACCCACCCAATAATGTTCTGCAAAGTTGAAGATATCCTTTCAGGTTATATAGCAGCATAATGCTTCCTTACTAATTAAAAATATATTAATTACTTAAGATTATACCAAGTCAGATCCAGGATAACAAAACTTTTATCAGCAGGCAAGAACTTGTTTTAATTATCTTTGGAAGCTTCTTAAAGAACTGGAACATAATGAGTAGACAGTTTTCACTATATCTTGAGAAACACACTTGGGTAGTTCCCACTGGGAACATTGACACTTGTTGTTGAAGTTAACTGATCTCTTGCTAGCAAAAAGACAATTTTACTTGTATAAAAGGAAATTCAATTAACCTATTCTTCTCTCCTGACCAAAGGAAAAGGGATTCTGGTTAAGATCTTAAAAGTAAAAGCTATGGATCCGAAGGAGGTTTCTCCCCAGTGCATGTTGGGATATACAAGTTCTCACCTTTGGAATTCATCTTTTTTCATGTGGGGAACAAGGATCATCCTCCTTGCAGAAGTGGCAGGTGGTTTGGCACCCTTGGAACCCACAGATCAAATGAGATCTGTCTGAGGTAAGTGTAAACCATAGAAAGGACCAGAGGCACTGCTGCCTAGTCCCCTGGCTCATCCCTGACTTCATGGCTCCAGCAGGGCTGTGCTCACAAGAACTCACCTCACCAACTATTGAGATAATCAGGGTCCAGACACCCCAAGGGAAGAACAGGGGGATTGAACCACCTCAAAGAATAAGCAATTGAATCAACTGGCGGCATACAGGGTTATTGTGTATAAAAATGTGCCAAGTAAAATATTTTATGAACGCTTGTTATGTTCTGAACCTGATGGTCATTATGAGATATATATGCAGATTGTGATTATGAATGTATGTATTTGTGCAGATATAAAATCGTGCTAATAGTTTGTGTTGCAACATTCAGCTCCACCTCACAACAGGGAGATGGTCAGCCAGGCAGGGAGGGGCTGCCTCTTCAAACACAAGAGACTAGCACCAAGCACCTAGCATTGTACAACCCAGGAAAAGACAAATGATAGGGCACTAAAGTTGATGGGAAACATTGAAACAACTTGAAACTGAAAAGAAAAGCCCAGTCTTGGAAAACTAAGAAAAGAGGGAATTTTCCTCATCATGAATCACCTGGTCTGAGAGATAGACACCCCCTACACACACTAACCCTGTTAAAAGGAAAGGGGGTTGAAGTGAAGACTACCCAGAAACGGAGGGCCAGCATCTAGGTGGGCTACTGTCCATTAAATGCTGGACTGCCTCTACGATGGAGGGCATGCTGGGAAACTGAGCAAAGGCACTAGGTAACTTGTATCACAAAAAGGATTTTGTACCTAACTTGTAAATGTAAAACCTGAGGCGATGCATTTATTTTCTGTGTAATCTGTACATATTTGCTTCCCCTTCCTATTTCATCTTTGAATCTGTGGTTTTCCATTATATAAACCTTTTGTTTATTTTTACCCCAAACTGGACTCTCTTGTGCAAACTGTGTGGAGTGGGAGTCCCAACGTCATCTGATAACTAGAGTGCAGATTTCACTCCTTCCCTGAAGGGACAAACTAGAGGGGAAAAGTCTGAGTATCTGGTAGTTAAGAACTTGGGGCAGACAGATTTGGGAAGATCAGTACCAGAAGTGCTGTTGCGGTCCTGCGAGGAGTAATTAGGCTGTTGGAAGTCCGGGTCAGACCTTTATATTTGTACACTGGCTACTGGTGACAGGGCTCTGATCCATAGCGGCATAGCATTAAGACACCCAAGGTTCAGGGCAGGTGGTAACAGAATCCCTTACCGGTCTGAGTGATCCACAAAACGTAACAGCCACCGACCTGGAACCTCCCCTCCTTCCCTGGAGTGGGTGAGTATGGGAACCAAGTATGGAGGGGACCCCAAGCAAGTTAATGCTGGCTCAGTACACAGTGCATCATAGATGGAACATTAATTTATGATTTGACTCTACTACTGGTATATTTAACTAACTAGTTCATTACACCGTGGTTTGAGCACAGAGAGTGAGATGCACCTCTAAGAGGTGCAACACAGAACTCGCAACACAGCCCTGGAGGAATGGCTGGAGAGGACCCACGGGTAAGTAACTCAGACAGCCCAAGGAGCTGATCTAACTTACCACAGCTTCCCAGGGCTGCCCTATGGGCTGCAGTACTGCTTGGAATCACTGCAGTCTTGCAGGGCATGGCTCTGCCCCTCCCACATACTTCACCCAACCCTGCACACCCCCTACACCAAGGTTTGAGAGGGGTCCTAAGAGGCAGCCTTACAGCTCTGTGCTATATTGGCTGCATCAGAGGAATTCTCCCCCAGCCAGACACAGGGGTTTTAGTTGGATTCCCTCTATATCACTCTGGCCTGTTTATCTGTCATAATGGGACTGAAGCAGGGGAGAGGAGGGAAAAAATAGTCTGTTCACTGGTCATATGCAGATAGGGTTACCATACAGCAAATGTGAAAAATCGGGACAGGAGGTGGGGGGTAATAGTAGTCTATATAAGAAAAAGACCCAAAAATCGGGACTGTCCCTATAAAATCGGGACAACTGGTCACCCTATATGCAGAAAAGCTTTCCTTCAAATTACAAGGTCTTATGGATATTGAAAACAAACTTTGCCTGCACACTCTTGATAAAATGTTTCGATTGTTAGCTTGAAGAATAATGCTTTGTTGGTAGACTCACAGGGGAGTCATCTCAGCAAAAGCAAAATAGCCTATGGCTGCTCTCCACAAGCTCCTGTCAGATGCAGTCTGTACTTAGGTCAAGGTAGCTGGTAATAGCCATCAGCACCTGAAGTTTCATTAATCTTCTTCACCTTAGAAACAACAAGTGATTCCCATGGAATGCAGTAACACTAACAGCCTGCTACTCATTTACCCTGGCTTAAGTGCTTTGGCTTTGAGAATTACTCTCTTGTTGATTGGTGTCTGAATAATACTACATTAACAGATCAAATACATCACTCCACATTGTTACCCATCCCACCCCACAGGAAGAGAGAAGCCATACTGGGATTATTCTTGGCTCCCTGAACAAACAAAAACTTTCTGTATACATTGGAACCCCTTTTATCCGAGCCTCCATTATCCGGATCTCCATATTAACCGAACCAAGCAGCAAGCCCCATCTCCCCTGGGGTTGACAGCCCGAGCCCAGACCGTGCTCCTGATTATCCAAATTTTTGATTATCTGATCTGGCTCCGGTACCAATTAGATCACATAAATGGGGTTCCATTGTACTTTCAAACTCACAGACTATAGATTTTGCCAGGAGGTTTTCAGCTGGTTTTCTGCTCCCAAGTATAACTCATAGTTCAGACATCCAGATATATGTAGTGTGTTTGCGCATGTGCAAAAAGCTACCATGTTGCGGTTGCACAATTAAAATAATAGAAAGTCTGGAAATTCAAAATTAAGGTTCAAACAGCACTGCAAGCTCAGCCACATTGCACAGCCTGTAAGTGTAATGGTACATATTACATTACCACATTAATACTAATTATTAAAGTACACTTGGAAAACCTCAATTGCAAGAACTGCCATAATTAATCACAGAATCTTTTATTATCCTCAGAAACTGCTGGTATTCATGTAAGAGCAGGTTTTTCGAGATGTGTGGTGCCTATATGTGTTCCAAATGTAGGGGTGCACATGCCTGGCATGCACCCGAGTCTGGAAGTGTTTCTTAGCAGTGTCTGTTGACCCATATGTGTGTAGTGCATCCCCTTGTGCTTGCAGCAGAGAGTATAATAGGTTGTGCGGGTCTTTGCCTCTCCAGTGTCCCTCTTACAGCTGTGCAGTGAAGTCCGCAGCAGAGGGGATACAGGGTGGGTATTGGAATATAAAAAGGGATCATACATCTCAAAGAACCTCCAGTTACAGGTAAGTAACCTCTTCTTCTGAGTGATGGTCCCTATATGTATTCCAAACATGGGTGAGCAGTGATCAGCATGGAGGTGGGTGCAAGGATGCGAAAGGAAGTACACTCTTGTTCAGTACGGCTTGGCCCACAGCAGTGTCTGTAGCCACCGCTTGAGTGATGGCGTAGTGGGATGTGAATGTGTGGATGGAGAACCAGGTTGCTGCAGGACACGTCTTGCCACGAGACATCTGTGAGACAGGCAGATGTAGCTGCTTGCACTTGTGTAGAGTGCTCTGGGACTCCATCAGGCAGTGGTATGTTGGACTGTGTGTAGCATTCATGGATGCACCCAGAGACCCATTTAGAGATTTGTTGGGAGGAGAGGGCTTGGCCCTTGTATAAGTTAGCAATGGCCACGAATCATTTTGGCTTGGTCATGATGGCTTGGTCACAGTGGATCTTGCACTACATTTGTGGGATGAAGGGAATGGGGGGAAGGAGTAGTGCAGGTCGCCTGTCCAGGGAAGGAGGGCAATGCTCTGCAAGTCTTCTTGGAACAATAAAGGGGCAATTTTCAGTTCTCGTGAGTGGCGAAGAGGTCCCATCAGGGGGTGCCCCATTTGTGGAAGACGCATCAGAGAATGCCATTGTGTAAAGTGTCCTGCTGAGGGATATTTTGGGTGCCTGTGAGGTATGTGGTTTGGAGCGTCACATGGTGCTTGATGCTCCAGTTCCAAAGGTGGATGGACTCAGAGCAGAGGGGGGAGACTTTGTGCCGCCCTGCTTGTTGATGTACACAACTGCTGCGATGTTGTCGGAGAGCAATTTAAGGTGGCAGGACTGGATGAGAGGAAGAAATGCTTGGCACACGAAACAGACTGCCCACAGTCCTAGGACATTTATATGAATCCTGGCTTCTCATAGAGTCTACACCTTCTGGGCTGTGTGACTGTCTAGATGGGCTCCCCAACCCATAAGGGAGGCATCTCTTGTGATAGTGGCCTGGAGGTGGGAGGGACGAAGGGTGTACCAACCATGACCTTGGAAGGATCAGTCCTCTGTGTGAGGGAAGCGAGCACCATTCAGGGAATAAGGACCCAGGCCTCCATATCATCCATTTTGGGTCTGTAGATGGAGAGGAGCCAAATCAGGAAGCAATGCATATGCAGGCATACATGCAGTGTTACATAGGTGCAGGCTGCTATGTGTCCAAGGAGAAAAGGCAATGGTGGACTGTCTTGCGTGGCTTGTGACATAGGTCAGCAACAATGGCTGTCAGTGTTGCGAATCAGTCTGCCAAAAGAAAAGCCTGTGCTCTAATGAAGCAGATCGTCTATGCAGGAAAGAACACTAACTTTTCCTCATTGATGCAAATACCTAGAGATGCCAGGATAGTGCAGAGGGTGAGGATGGCGAAGGTGAATTCTTGTTGGGAAAGCACGATAAGAAGCCATTCATCTGGGTAGGAGTATACTGAGTAGCTGAGATGGCCTATTTATGCTGCTACGATGGTGAAAACATTTGTGAAGACTCGTGGAGCTGTGGTTATACCAAAAGGGAGGACCCAGAATTGATAGTGGTGGTGTCCTACCCAAAAATGCAGACATTTCTGGTGGAGTAGCTGAATGTCCATGTGGAAGTAGGCATCTTTCATGTTGAGAGCTGCAAACCAGGCCCCCCAGGGGAGAGGTGGGATAATCAATGCCAGCGTCACCATACGCAACTTGGATTTTCTAATAAAGGTGTTCAGAAGCTGAAGGTCGAGAATGGGGTGGTTGGGAGTCCCTGGAGTGCCCAGGGAGATACCAGAGGGCCCCAGTGGTGTCTGCGGGACTGGCTTGTCGGAGAGGCATGAATGTGGTGGCAGGATGGGTCATGCAGACGCTTATGAGCGCTCTGCACGCACAGCTACCGGGGTTACTGTCAGTACCATTGGATCATGTTTGCATCAAGCTTTACCCTCCACCTGTGGAAGCTTGGGTGCTGGTCCAGCCAGATCCATGCATGATATCTCACCCCGACCTGGCTCAGCTCAGGGAGGAAACGCTGCGCTGGGGAGCAGTCCACTGCAGTGATTTGCTCTTGTGCTTGTGAGTGTGCTTCTTACTCTCATGTGTGGGTTTGTCCTTCACTGTTGGTACCACCAGATCTGGGGCATGCAAAGTGCTCAGACGGGCACTCACCACAGGTGATGGCTGCTGTACCGGAGTGGAGGTGTCCAACAGTCCCGGATCCAAGTGTGCACACGGTCTCATTGCTTCCTCCATTAGAAATTTACAGAGCTCCTGAACTTCCTGGGGCGGGAAGGACTTACAGATGGAGCAACGAGCTGTGATGTGAGCCTTGCCAAGGCAGTAAAGACACCTCTGGTGCTTGTTACTCATGGAGGATGATCGCAGGCAGGAAACACAGTTTTTAAACCCCAGAATGTGCGGGGTGGGGAAAATGGTCCCCAAATGGGGAGAAAACTATTACTAACTAAACTAAACGACTCTATATACAACTATCCAGAAGAACAGACAAAGTCACTCTCTTAGTCAAAACTAAGAACATGAAGGAACAGCTGGTTCTGACTCAGGCCATGCAGCGGTGAGAGGCATCGACCTGCATGACCTATTATATCCTCAGCTGCAAGCACTACACAGATATAGGTCAACGTCCACTCCTAAGAAACACTTCCAGACCCAGGTGCATGGCACACATGCGCACCCTGACATACAGAATACATACAGGGACTGTCACTTGAAGAACAATGATCCATTATCCTTTTCAAAACTGAGTTAACAGCTCATGATACCATATTTTGTTTATTGTTGGCAGTAACAAGATAGGAAATAAAATATATTTTGAGAAGTTAAATGCTGTTTTTTCTGAAGCTCTGGATTCACCATAGAACAGTTTTGAGACTAAAATTCTTATGTCTCCCTGATTGTGGAGCAGTTTCTATATAATGCAACTACCAGGGTTTTTATACACTATTTGTAGAGTACTGCCCATTTCTATAACTCTTGCCCTATGTGGTTCTAGCTGCTGATGTTCCCTGTTCTTGCTCCTTCAATTTTCAGCTGACCCCAATCGCCCTATTTCATTTGAGATAGCAGTTAGATCAAATGCAAAAGACGGGGGGCAGGCTTTTGTTGGTGAGATGGGAGGAAAACAGCACAGCAGCAACAAGAATTTATATACAGTATCCATTATTGCTTCCTCCTTTCCCAAGGTTAAATTTTTTCAAGGTCCCCTAAGCATCTTTGAACAAAATCTGAAGCTGAGGGCAGTTTTATGTTTATTCACAGCAACTTCCAATTAGTCTCACTTAAAATAAATAGTTAATACATTCACATTGAATAGTAGTAATTCTTTTCTTCATTCAGATAAAACAACAGAATAAAGGAAACATTTGTTTATATTGGACTAATTTGTTGTTCAGTGAAAATATATAATCCAGGTAGAGATCTCATAGTCATCAGTAGAACTGGACTATCTGCTTTCATTAAAAAAAGATTATAAAGCACTAATCAGGAAAAAAAGACTGATAAAAAGCATCACGGAGAGGCAAGAAATAAATTATGGTTAAGCAGTTTATAATCTAACCTGGCCAACATTTACATGGCTAAATAAATATGTTTGACCTGTAGTATTAAAGTTTGATTGCACTTTATTGCAATTGTACTGTGATGGAAGAACAGTAGCTAGCTGCTTTCAAAGCTCTAGTATTAGTATATCACAGCAATAATTACATCTACTTTCAAGGGCACATCTGTAAACTTATTATGTTATGACTATTATTTTATTTGTGCCAAAAGTGTACTAGGCACTTCGGACCAAAGAAAGTGTCTCAAAGATCTTCCAACCTATATTTTAGATCTGCCATAATGAATGGGGGTGTTAAACAGATGGGAGGGAATGCGGAGAAGAAAGTTAAGGGTTAAACAAAAGTGTTTGCAGTCACCCAGTTTAATGGTTCTGTTATTTCTTCCCTGTATTAGTGATATAATTAATACTGTACATGGTTCTCGGTATGCATATTGAAAAGCTTCTGTCATGTCATATTATATAAAATGTGGTGAGATAATTTTTAAATAGATAGAGGCCAGATCCTCAGCTTCTGACTGCTTTGCACTGCACAGGCAATGCAAAACATCTGGGGAACTTCCTGAAGTTGGGATACCCCTCCATTTTGCCTGATCCTCCCTGGCATAATGGCCCAATATAAGTTAGTGTGCTAACTTGCGCTAGGGGTCAGTTTGGCCCCGGAACAGCCCCAGGATCAGAGAATATAAAAACATAGCTCCGGGCCACCTTTGCCTCCTTGTCTCAGTACAGCGAAGTACTGAGCCTTAGAAAATTAAATTAATAATAAATAAATAAATAGATTTAAAAAACTATTAATGCAGCACTGAGCCTGCTGAGTTAAAAATACAAAAAGACAGCAAAATCGGAAGAGTCCTGGTTATACTAGCCAGGGGCCATTTTGTACATATGTAGTATTATCTTGCTTGAATGCACAGGGTTAAAATTATTGCCCAACATGGGATTTGGCGAGGGGGAAAAAGCCTATGGATTTTGTTGTTATTGATTTTGTCTTCTGGATTGCTGGGCTGTAATTATCCATTGAAATCAAGGTTTGTCTCCTTCACAGTCAACATTTCAGTGATTGTAGGAAGCCTCAGTCACTTAGGTCACCCTGGTCATCTGTATTTTATCCAGAAAAAATGGGAGCACTTTCAATGGTGAGATCCCAGAGTGGAGGGTGCTCCCAGACTGGGACTGGACAAACACATGAATGGGACCCTTGATCAATCTAGCCACTGTAGGGTGGGTGTGACAAAGGGTCTCCTGTTCTTTGGAAACAACCTGCACCCCAGACCTGACAAACTCACTACACTAAACATGCCATGCTGAATATTTACCTATAAAGAGAATGCAAGCTGTCTATAGAAAGCTTGTAACTTGTCAATATTCATAATCATTGTGAGATGCATGTGTACAGGTACTATTTATGGAAAAAAGTAAAGTATACTTTATGGTCTTGGAGTAAATATTAGTCACCAGGGAATAATATGTCTCGGTGATGGCCCTTTCAAGCAGGGAGGCATCTATCACTAATGTCTTGGTAGGTAGTGGTAGAGAAAGTGGTACTCTGCTGCATACTTAAAGAAGGTCCTTCCAAAACTTTAATGAGGAGAGGACTTCTCCCAGGACTTTCACTTTCATATCCATGTTATGTTTGCAGGGTGACTGTATGCCAACCTTATAAGGAGCATAGGTGAAGTCTGGCATGCTGTGCAACAGAAGTGCAAGAGGCCATTTTATCCAGCTGCCTGAGGCATGTTCATACAGATATCCCTGGATGAACCTGTGGATGACTGATGAGGACTATTATGGTTTGGAACCTCTCCTGTAGCAAATAGGCTTTTGCTGATCTCAAATCTAACAGAGTTCCTATTAATTCTATCCTTTGTGTCAGTAACCATGTGGATTTTTTCTCTACTGATCTTGAGCTCCCAGTGTGTTAAAAAGTTCTAGGATCATGTAAATGATCATGTTCATCTGTTGGGGTGATCTGATGAGCCAGATGTCAAAGTATGGATTTTCCTAATTTCTTGTTTTCTGAGATGAGCTACCACAACTGCTAGGAACTTGGTGAATACCCTGGGTGCTGTGGATAGATTAAAGAGAAGGACTCTGTACTGGTAGTGTGATGCTCCTATTCAAAATCAGGATATGTGAAAATAGGCAACTTGCAAGTCAAGAGCCATGATCAACTCTTGGGGTACTAATTAGGGAATTATGGAGGCCAGAGTTAACCACCTGAATCTGAAATGACAAATTAAACCATTAAGACATTTTAAATCTAGAAATGGGCATCATCTTTGGGATTAAAAAGCAATGGGACTAAGACTCCTTTCTTCTGAATTCCACATTGGAAAGAGGCTCCCCATAAACATCAACAAAACTAATTCACTATCCTCCTTTAAATCGCTCCTTAAAATGACCCTCTCCTGCAAAGCCTACAAGAAACCTGCAGTAGTTAGTTGCTGGCAAGCTGAGACCACTGCCTATCATGTTGACTCTACTGTCTCATTGGTTCCTGCTACTCTCCCATATGTCTGTATCCAGCTGTTGTCTCTTCTCTTACACATACTTAACTATTAGCTGTTTGGGGGCAGGGACTGTCTTTGTTCTGGGTTTGTAGATCAGCTAGCACAATGGGGTCCTGGTCCATGACACTATAACAACAACGAACAACAGGAACAAAAAGGATTGCATCTCCCATTTTAACAGTATCTTGTGAGAGGATGGGTAAGGAGTAGGAAGGGACTAGAACTGGATAGAATACTCCTTGTTTCTAATCTCTGAGATGAAGAATGGTTCCCCATAAGTTCCTTGTGGTCTGTGCTTGTAAGGGCAATCCTTGGACACCCTATCACACCAGCATGGCTTGTAAGAGGGAGAGTGAGGTGCATGGGCAGGAGACAGCTCTCTGCTATGCTCTGAAGTGATGGAGTGATGTAGTTACCAGGGCCGGCGCAACCTATTAGGTGACCTAAGCGGTCACCTAGGGCACTACAATTTGGGGGGCGGCGACTGCGCTGGTATTTCGGCGGCGGGACCTTCCGCCGCCTCTGTGGGGGGCAGCATTTCAGCTGGCGACGCTCCTGGTAGTTACTGATACCAAATGTGCTGATGTTAACACTGAGGAGTTGTGGATCACGGTTTCAGATAGGGTCGCAAATACTTGGTGAGCAGCTAGTACCAACGCATCAGAGGACCTGATCTCGGCCATGAACTGCCTTTTGATGGAGGGACATGAGCTGATCCAGAGACCTGGTGGTTCTTCTGTCTCATCTTAGAAGGCACCAAGGAAGGTGACACTTTTCTGCCTGACAGTGATACTCCTTACTACCCCTTTCTGAGAACAGCCGGGTAGATTTCAGAGTAGCAGCCGCGTTAGTCTGTATCCGCAAAAAGAACAGGAGTACTTGTGGCACCTTAGAGACTAACAAATTTATTTATTTATTTGAGCATAAGCTTTTGTGGGCTACAGCCCACTTCATTGGATGCATAGCATGGAGTTCTTGAAATCTGCGCTGGACTCAGCAGTGGAGGGGTTTGGTCTCCTTGATGCAGAATGAGCTTGGGAGCTCGGTGTAGAGCTGTGGCTCACTGAGGAGGCTTAGCAGAGTTTTTAGTCAGTGGAATAAGTTACAACTATTAACTGAGCACACTAATGAACTATATTAAATAGCCTAACAACCAACTGCACAGTCCACAGAGTAAGTGAATGCTGTAGGGATTCAATCTTGACAATTTAGCCAAAATCTGTACATGATTGCACAGCACAGTCATTTATGTAACCAGCTAGTCAAGCTGGTGAATGTAATTGTTCAGGATCAAACATATACTGTTGACATGAAAAATATTTGAAGTCTAATAATTTCTTGATCACTTTGTAAGTACCAGATCCCCCTAGTATCTAGATTTTCCCCCCCTAGTATCTAGATTTTTTTTTAAACATCATACATTGGGCTTTTTCTTTTTTAAACCCCATCAGGAATACAAGCAAATTCTTGCCTAACAAAAGAGTTGCCTGGAAATCTTTTGCATATATTGTTGGCATTATGGGTGAGCAACATTAGTTTCCATGTAAGGCATCAACAAAGGAATTGCATTGTCTATTTAAAAAAACTCAACCCTCTAATTTTTTTTGTTTATTATGGCTATTGTATTTGTAGTTTTTGTAATGGAATTTAATTTTAAACATTCTTTCACTTCATCCATTCCCTTCACTAATGCTCTTTGTTTTTCCTCTCATAGATTTTCATTTAATTCCAAATAATAGAGCCCATTTTATTATCACCTTGACCAATAAATCTGTTAATGATTAGTTAGATTATCAGTCACACTACTCCCGTATGCTTCATAAATGTGGGTGATTAACATTAGTGCCAAATTGCTCCAAAATATTTGAAAGTAGCTCCCAAGCAGCTGGTTAATGTGAACCAAATGGGCTTTATTTCTGAACAGATTTCATCCAATAACCTATACCCTCTGTTTAATGCAATGAGTTTCTCATTCAAACAAAAATGGAAGGAGAAATACTGATTGATGCACTGAGGGCCTCTGAATAACATAAGTGGCATTTTTTGTTTGTAACTCTGTGCCAGATTGGCTTTGTTGATAGGTTCCTAGTTAACTTACAACTCTATTATTTCTTCTCATTTTGTCCTTCCAATGGAGATACTTGCTGAGAACATTACAGTTGAGTGAGAATAAGATCTTTCGCTGTTGATGCCATCTGTCTGGATGCAACAAATGTGTGTTTTCTTTCTCGTTTGATCCTCCTTTGAGTTTCTTGCACACCTTTGGGATAGTCATTGGACACAAGATATATGCCTGCAAGTCAATTTTTTATGCTTGGTAGAGCTGCAGGGAGTTAGTGAAATCACTGTGTTTTATTTTGTGAAGTTAAATATGACTGGGTGAGAGAACCCAACTTCTCTGTTGTGTGCTGAATGGTGCAATCAAGAGAAGAGAGGACAGAGAAGCACTAGTGTCCTTGTCCATTCTCAAAACACATTTAAGAAAGGTGAGTCAATCATAGGCATTTGGAGGAAGTGAAATAGATTTCAAGATCATTTGATCTGATTTCTCACACACAATCTTACTACGCAAAGGGGGAAAAAATGGCCTTTCCAAAGAGAAAGGAGGAAGAAGAATATAAGGAATATATGGACTGTCCACTTGCATTCTCAGGATTATTAAGACAGCATTCAAATCTTTTGCAAGCAAACTAAAAAGTGTTCTCTTATAAGGACCGTACTTGGTCTTGAGAGTCCACACAAATCATTCATAGGTCCAAATAAAATTGGGCACTACAGTGTTCATAACACACAAGAAATAATATCACAAAAAGGAGAATGAACCCCAGCTCATTAGCTTCAACAACCGGCTGTCCCATGATTAAAGTGGTCCTCTTTCTAAGCATTATTGCTTTTAGAATTTCACAGAAATGATCTAAATAGCAGTTACACTAAGCAAAAGGACAAGGAGTTATCACTATTTGGGTGAAATGCTAACAGAGCAAATTCCTCAGGGACAGGTTAATCTGTGGAACACCACAAAGTTACTAGAGACGTGTCACCAGTAATCCACGGGGTTTCACCTTGCTCCAAAAAAAGCTGCCTGTTTGGGATGGTTGGAGAAATTATTATACACAGCCGATAGCCTTATATACTAAATAAATAAACAAACATTACCTGGCCTGTGTTTGCTTAAGGTATGCTGATTTTACAATGTGATTGAATCACAGCATCCTTTGGTCACAGGTCAAGATTCGAAGCAACAGCACAAACAGTGAGTTGCAAAGTTTCTGTGTGGCTCAACTGGCAATATGGGTTGTTCTCTGAAAAAAAATTGCTAACTGGCAGAGGATCTGTCAGCGTGAGAGAACAATATCTCAGTTTGGTGGAGATATCTCCTGCAGCTGTATTCATTACTATCACTAGAAGGACTTAGACTGCTGTGAGCTCTCAGCTGCAGCACAGAGCTGATTTTTCTTCTCTCTCTCTCTCCCCCACACACACGTACTTACACCTATACTTTAAATGCCATTGTAGTAATTCTCTAATAGTCATTAGTGCTACAAAATAAGATAGAGGAGGTCAGGAGGAAGATAAAGAAATTACAAAAGAATATTCAATATAAGTTTCTGAAACAAATAAGTCACATGGTAGTGGCAATAATAGTGGTCATTTTTATTTCTAAAAGTGCTTAAACCTGAAGGTATGCAAGGGCTGAATGAAAAATCCTCAGTGAGTTTCAACAGACAGCAATAGAGTCCATTGCTAAATAACATGTGTGAATTAGCAGAAAGAATCCTAACAACTAGCTCACTACTAAAAAAGAGAAATAAACTTCATAAAAGGAAATAAGCACATTCAGTCCTTGCCCAAAAGGGTGCCTCTCCGGTTATCTTCTGGCATTCATGAAGGCATATATGATAATATGTGCTGAATTTACCCAACCATTTCACCTTAAAAATACAGCTAAAGAATCCAAGATTTAGCATTATCTGACAAATGATTATGAGACATTTCTTTTTCCTCACACACCAATGGAATTTAGAGGCACAGAAGATGTTGTCTTGAGACAAAGCCCATGAGGCGTCCTACTTTCTTCATTTCCTATTTGTCATGGGATTATGTGAAATCTCTAAAATGAACCTTAAACTTACTCTGTACTTCACAGAGAATAAGAATTTGTCCCCTGTCCTAAATCATTTTCATTTTAAAGATTTCTATTGAAGATAACAGTAGGAGACACACTGACTCCAATGGGATCAGACCCTTAGACAAAACAGGTGCACAAACAACAATCTTTTCATTACAGCACTGTTTCTGAGCTGCACAGTAGCTGAAAAGGTGACTTTTCCTTCCCCTAGTCCTAGGGCCGTTCATCTCCAGGCCAGTCTCGGGTGAAATCAGAGCAGCTTTCATTTATACTGCTTCTCAATAGTCTCCACACTGGTTAAACCAGCTTTACTCCTGCTTGGTGCTGAAGTGGCATAAACACACTGATCTGGCCTAATATATTTAGGGTGCTTTTCTTTCTGTTCTTTGCACTATTTTGTATGGCCTAATACTAAATCAGGAGTAATTCCTCTAAAGCCAACAGAGTTATATTAATGTAACACCATTGTGAAATCAGAATGGGAAAGTTATTCACCATGGAAAATAGATCCTGTCAAACTAACCTATGTTTGTTTTTAAAATATGAAATAAAATTACAAGTCTGGTTGATAAAGATAATAGTGTTGATGTAATATACTTAGACTTCTGTAAGGAGTTTGATTTGACTTGGTGCTGCACAACAATTTGATTTAAAAGCTAGCACAATAAAAAAATTAACATGGCACACATTAAATGGATTAAAAGGCTGGCTAACTGATAGGTCTCAAAATATCATTGTAAATGGGGAATCATCAAGTGGGTGTGTTTCTAGGGGGGGGTCCCACAGGGATCAGTTCTTAGCCCATTTTTAATCTATGACCTGGAAGAAAACAAAATCATCACTAAGACAGTCTGCAGATAACACATAAATTAGATCACTTGGTAAGCTGGGCTCATGCAAACAATCCACATTTTAAACACAGCTAAATGTAAAGGTATACTTCTAGGAACAAAGAAAGCAGGTGTTCTTACATGATGGGGGACTCTATCCTGGGAAGCAATGACTCTGAAAAAGATTTGGGGGTCATGGTGGACTATTAGCTGAATATGAACTTCAGTGCGATTCTGTGACCAAAAGGGCTAATGCAATCCTTGTTATGTATAAACTTTAGTCAAATAAGAGTAGAGGTTATTTTACCTCTGTATTTGGCACTGGTGAGACTGAAGCTGGAAAACTGTGTCCAGTTCTGGTGTTCACAATTCAAGGAGGATTGGAGAAGGTTCAGAGAAGAACCACAAGAATGATTAAAGGATTAGAAAACATGCTTTATACTGATAGACTCAAGAAGCTCAATTTATGTAGCTTAACAGAGAGAAGGTTAAGGGGCGACTTGACTAAAGTCTACAAGTACCTACAAGGGGAACAAATATTTGATAGTGGACTCCTTTATCTAACAGAAAAAGGTATAACATGATTAAATGGCTGTAAATTGATACTAGACAAATTCAGACTGGAAATAAGGTGTAAAATTTTAACAGTGAGGGTAATTAATCCCTGGAACAATTTACAAGGGTTGTGGTGGATTCTCCATCCCTAGCAATTTTAAAATCAAAATTGAATGTTTTTCTAAACAATGGGTAAGCTCCTGGTGCCAAAGGAGACGATGATCAGCTTCTGCTTGTCAACAGTACCAGTCAAAGTCTGGCTTCACCCCAGTTTGATGAGGGGGTCAGAGAAGGGCACCACAGCAGTTTTGGTACCAACTGGCATTCTGGCGCTGGGTGCAGGACTTCAGCCAGCATCAGTGACTCTGGTTCCAGGTGAATCAGCAGATCATCAGGTGCCGAGAAGCAGGCCAGAGTTGATGGAACTGCCTCCTCCTCCACAGCATGGACAGTCAGTGCCAAGGGCGCTGGTCCAAATTCAGTCACTGGTAGAGTGACCAGATAGCAAGTGTCAGGGGGTGGGGAGTAATTGACCACTATATAAGAAAAAGCCCCAAATATCAGGACCGTCCCAGCCAGAAGCTGCTGCTCTCTGGCTTCCCAGCTCTAAAGGCAGCACTGCCACCACCAGTAGCGCAGAAGTAAGGGTAGCAAGGCCATTCCATGCCACTCTTACTTCTGCACTGCTGCTAGCTGCGGCGCTGCCTTCAGAGCCGGGTGCCTGGCCAGCAGCCACCGCTCTCTGGTTGCCCAGCTTGAGCGCTGGCAGCACTTTCATTACAAAGTAAGCACTGTCCAGCAGCACCCCCCCCATGCCCTTGGCGTAAAGCAAGTAGTGAGCAGGGGCAAGGGTGTGGACTGAGCAGACTCTGGTAGGAAGAATTCTCTGGTCCTGGGTGCATGGAGCACATGCGCAACCTGAAGCGCACTACACAATGGGATAAGAAGCTGAAGAACAGGGCACTTAAAAACAGATTTCTAACTTCAAATTCATGTCTGCTGAGATAATTTATGTATGTTCTGCATTTTGGAGTTTTTGTTCTGAATATAAACATGAATAAATAAGCACATGCACACAGTCAGTGCCTGAAGCCTGCTGCATCCAGCCCTAGTATCTGATTTGCCGCCTCCAGTGATTTTCTGATTGGGTAGGAGTCACCTTGAGAGGCCTTGAAACAGTTCCACTGGCAATCCCCACAACAGACGTTATACTGTAGTGCAAGCAAAACAACCCTCCAATTTCTGTTATTTAGGTAAAATGGACAGAACACCACCTCTAAAAAGAAAGAATTAACATTCTGATTAGAATGTAATACTTGAAATGCCTCCTAGCCATGCACCCCTCTGGATCTTATGGTACAAAAGCTCAGTGGGTTGTGATTTATTCCAATAGCTTGTAAAGAATGGAATAAAGTGTATATGAGTAAAAGGGTTATTTAAAGGCAGTTGGTTATTATAGTATTTTGCTATCATGATGCTCTACTACAAGAATACTCCTTAAAACACAGAATATACTGAAGCTGACATTGTGAAAATGAAAACAGCAAAATGTGAGGCTTGCCTGTGCTGAAGTCTGTGCGAACATATTCATTATGTAATATGGTAGATGTCATCTGTGACGGAGCTGTAAGCTGGAAAATTGTATAGGACAGTATTTCTCATGTTTTCTTTTCCTCATTAACATACTATGCGATCTCTGCAGCTGAACTCCACAACTAGAGGTTCAATATTTCAAAATCTACTTTTGGCAGGGAAAAGAAAATTTTTAAAAATCAGTAATACACCTCTACCCCGACATAACGCGACCCAATATAACACGAATTCGGATATAACGCGATAAAGCAGTGCTCCGGGGGGAGCGGGTTTGCACACTCTGGTGGATCAAAGCAAGTTTGATATAACGTGGTTTCACCTATAGTGCAGTAAGATTTTTTGGCTCCCGAGGACAGCATTATATCAGGGTAGAGGTGTATTTGAACTAAACCATATCAAAGCTATTTTGTCTGCTTCATTTTGGAATTCAATTGGGTTTTAAATGAACACCATCTGTGTCCTATCAAACTAAGGTCATGAATCTCCAAATATTTTGTCACAAAATGATTTAAAAAAAATTTCTATAAAATGTATGAACATTTATCATTGATGGCCTTTGCTAGATACTTTTATGCATGGGTATATTATGTATATTTACAAACACACAATTGTTGTTATGATAGGGACAACCCTATGGGATAAGGTCCCTACTTTGGTTAAGCACTCAGTAAAACAAAGACAATTCCCATCCACAGAATTTACAGTCTAAGATTATGACAAGACACATCAGGTGGATAAACAGACACGACAGGGCAGAGAGGGGGTCTCAATGAATGTGTGTATTGAGAGAGAAAGAAATAATCTGCTCATGTTTGGAACAAGCTCTACTGAACATGTATAAATAGTGATTTTCAGAGGCTTATAAATCAGCCCAACCTGGATAGATTTTCATGTGCAAAGCACCTCTGATTTAGGGTTGTCAGGCGTCCGGTTTTCGACTAGAACGCCCGGGTGAAAAGAGAGCCTGGCGGCTTTGTACTGACTGGACTGCTAAAAGTCCAGTTGGCCGCAGCAGCTGGCTCTGCACGGCTTCCGGAAGTGGTCAGCATGTCTGGCTCCTAGGGGCAGGGGCAGCCAGAGGGGCTCTGCACGCTACCGCCACCCTGAATGCCTGCTCCGCAGCTCCCATTGGCTGGGAACCATGGCTAATGGGAGCTCCAGGGGCGGCATCTGCGGACAGAGGCAGCGTGCAGAGCTGCCTGGCTGCAGCTCCGCCTACGAGCCAGAGAGACATGCCAGCCACTTCCCGGGAGCCACCTTAGGTAAGCGCTGTCTGGATCCTGCACCCCTCATGCCTCTTGCAGCCCAAACCCCTGCCCCAGCCCTGAGCCCTCTCCCACACCCAAACTCCCTCCCAGCACCTGCACCCCCTCCACCCCCCAGTGCCCTACCCCACCCCTAAGCTTCCTCCCACACCCAAACTCCCTCACAGAGCCCACATCTCTCACCTCCTCTTGCACCCCAACCGCCTGCCCCAGCTCAGAGCCATCTCCTGCAGCCCAAACCCCTCATCCAAGCCCCACCCTGGAGCCTGCACCCCCAGCCAGAGCCCTCATCCCCTCTCGCACCCCAACACTCTACCCCAGCCGGTTGAAAATGAGCGAGTGTGGAGCAGAGCAAGTGTCGGAGAGAGGGGGGAATGGAGTGAGTGCAGGCGGGGCCTCAGAGAAGGGGTGGGACGGGGTGGTGCCTCAGGGAAGGGGCTGGGCAAAGGTGTTTGGTTTTCTGCAATCAGAAAGTTGGCAACCTTATTTTGACTCCAGGACCATTCCGCTGACAAATTTTTAGTTCCTGCTTGTAGAAGGTTCGTGCCGGGGCTCAACCCTCCTGGGTGGGAGGGGAGCCACACCGACTTACTACTGGTGGAACAAACAACCAGTTAGTTCAGGGGCTCAGGCCCTCAGGCAAGGGCTGAGCAAACAAACAGTTAGGGGGTTCAGGCCCTCTGGTACAGGGGCTGAGCAAACAATCAGTTAGGTAGGCCCAGGCCCTGGATCAGGGCGGGGCACAAACAGTCACAGCTCAGGCCCCTTTGGTGCAGGGGCTGAGCAACACTCAGTTAGGGAACTCAGGCCCTCTGGTGCAGGGGCTGAGCAAACAATCAGTTAGGTAGACTCTGGTTCCTACACCTGAGCGTTGGGTGAGGGGGAAACCTGCCACCCAAGAGTGGGGTGGCAGGGGGGGACGCAGGCCCACCCACTCCACTGCGTCCCAGCCCAGGGCCCTAGCAGCGGCTCGTGTCGCTGCTGGTCAGTGGGGTGTCCTGACCAAAACACACTGACATCGGCTCACAGCCATCCACACCTGACCGGAGTCGGCCACCCCCAGGCTGCTTCTAGGTTCCCCCTCAGGGCCTACCTCATCCGTGGCACCGGGCCAAGTCCAGTCCACCAGCATGGGCTCCTCTCGGCCAGGGCTTGGTGGCAGGTCCGGCAGCTCCTCAGGGAAATCTGCCCAATTGCACTCGGGCAGCTCCTCCAGATAACAGCAGGGGCGGAGGGGCTCTGGTGCCGTCTCGCCTTCGGGGTTGGTGTGGGGGAGTTCCAACGGCTCCTCCCAATGACGGGAGCGGACGGACTCCGGCGGCTCCTCCTCGTAGTGGGCTCGGGGCAGCTCCGGCCAGCTAGGGCAACGGCCTTAGGCCTCGGAGGTCTCCCGGCTGCACGTCTGCTCCCTGCGGTGGCTGGGCTCTCACTGAGCTCTGGCGGCCAGCTTTTATACTTCCTGTCCCGCCCCTTGACTTCCGGGGGGCGGGAACAGGCGTCGGTGACTCCGCCCACTTGGGAGAGTCTGTAAGGGCTCCCCTCTGCTGGGCAGGAGGGGAGCCACACCGACTCACTACACTGCTCCAAAGCATGGAGGTGCCATTGCTCTTAAAAGAAATAGGGGGGGGGGGGGAGTTTAACACTGGCAAAACTATTTAATTTTTCCTAATCTCATTCTCAGAAATGGCTAAACTGTTATGACTGATTTAAAAACAAAACAAAACAAAAAACCACTTGAGGCCAAGAGAGCATGGAAAATTTCAGCTTGAGTGGTGTAAGTTCGGCAAAATTATAAGCAACTAAAAACAGGGGCTTATAATGAGAAATGGCAGGCAATCTTAACTGTGGGCATTGCTACAAGTGCTGCCTATAAAAATAAACTACATTAAAGGAGTGTTAAGATTGCCTGGCTAAGTTCTCAGAAGTCAAGAAATGTCAGAGTTAAGGCTACTCTGCTGTGCAAATAAATTATGAAACAGTTTAATTGTATACTATTTCTAAAATAATACAATAAAATATCAACTATTTTTCTGCAACCTTCGATACACATGTGCAGCATCTGTGTGTATACCACACATACAAACAATGAATGTAATTTATACAGAATGGGTCCTGTGGAGTCCTTGTGTGATTCATTGTGTAACTTCTGAGATGCACTTACAAGGATGTAGAAAACATGATATATTATATTTGAGAAATTGTATGTGATTATGTAATTGAAGACTATCATAATGCATTCACACAAGGGGGCAGAAAATTAAGGTTTATGTGCATACACACACTGTGCTTGGGCAAGGCAAAGAAATTGTTCACTCAGAAACAATGCAGTATGAAAAAACAATCATGAAGAAAGCCCATTAGTCAGGGCAGTATTGATTTCAAGATCACAAATTGAGGAAGAGGTCTTTTTAGCAGTAAAACAGAACGAAGAGGTCACATAAGAGAAATGCACATAGGTTTGGATATGCCTCCTTAAGAGAGTCAATCCACTAAATTGAGTATAAATTCTAAGTTGCAATTTCCTATCTACCTTAGCAAAATTCAGTTTCTGCTGTTTGCTATCTCAGCTGTTGCCTGCTACACCAGAATACATATTTTCCTTTGTCATGCACTGAGGATTTATGACACTTCCAAACAGAGTTCAAGTCTGATCTAAATGAAGTCAATCAAAGTTTTGTCAACGACTACATGGGGAGAAAGGCCAGATCTTAGGTGTACAATACAATTTTCAATAAAGTATGTCTGGTACACAATTTACAAGTGCCTTAGGCAACTTCAACTTAAGCAATCTGCTACAAAATAGAACATTGTTCCAAAGGACATTAAAAATAGAACTACCAGGGACAAATTCAGCAATGACAAATGGTTGGGTAAATAAGTTAGTCATAAAACAGGGTATTGTAACATGCATATATATGGCAGTCAGTAGGTGAGCCAAACAAGAGTAACTTATACCAGTTTAGTTCTCTGTGGGGACCAAGTTCACTTGTGATGTGATTGTGCAAAATTCCTTTTGGGCTACATTCAGACCTGATGTAGGAGAGTGAAACTTAACTTCAGTGGGAGTTGCTCAGGCCTGAATTTAGTCCAGAGAATACAATACTAAAGTATACTTCACTTAATACATGTGCAAATTAACACTTTAAAATAACATTAAAGTAATATTAAAGATCAGATTTAAATCTATTAAATGGGGATTCAAAATTGAGTCTGAAACTCCATTTTACAGTAGTACATTATCTCTTAGCACCTTGTTTGTGGAAGATCATGCAACTTTTGAGACTTAAGAAATACCTAAGAGCAAGTTAATACCAAAGTTTGAAAGTTGAAGCATTTTTTCATATCTTACACAAAAGAATGAGTTTTGTGAGGTGCTGCCTTTGAAGTAGTACTTTGGCATGCCTTAATGCAGGGATCATTGACAGGACTTTAAATGGTTGTGGCTTGCCAGGCAAATGCTAAATTAGCTATTGTTTAAACTATATATTAATATGACAGTCTGTTACTACAAATCTGGATCCCTCAGACTCATAAATACTGTTTTAATTAAGAAACCGTTTAATATGCACATTCTTGGTTCCTTAATTAACAGATTATATTGATACCACCATAGCCATAAAGGTCTATCATATCAAAACCTACTTGTGCATTGCTTACTTTGCAGATTGCCAGGAACTCTAACAGCCTCTGCTACATACACACAGTAACTCTGTATATGAAGGCTTCCCCTGGCAATTCTGTTGAAAAGTAGCTAATGGACCCATTAACACTAGCACATCACCAAACCAGATTCAATAACTGTATCTCCATCCTTCAATAAATAGCTTACAATGGAACTTGAGATTTAGATAGAAAAACCTAACCGATAAGACTTCCTAGCAATCTGCTCCACAAGTTACCCAAGAAGTTAAAAGTATTTCATGGTATGTGTGCGAAAACAAATTTTGGCTCAGAGATGAGGAGGTTTTAAAACAGATATTTAGCAAAAATGTTCCAAAATTGTGCTGTCTCCCTAGGGCATTTTTTTTTAAATCCATTAATAACATGTTTGTCGTCGTTGGCGTGCCTATTATGAGGCTCAGGCTGTGTGAAAGCCTGTCTCGACACAAGAGATATGGCAGGCTTGTTGGGATGGAGAGGAGGTGGCGGAAGATGGATATGTGCTCCCTTGTTGACAAGTGGTGGGGACAAGCAAGGAGACAGATCAGTAAAAATTTTCACTAAATCAAGAAAATACACAACTTGCCCCTAACATCACCTCTGTTGGCTTCTTAGACCAGCTGCTTCTCTGGCACCCTACTGAGGAACAAATTGCATTCCTAGCAGGACATTTGGACACTCCTGCATTAATAGATATGGATCTCAGCATGCCAAGCCAAGCAAAAAGGAAATTTAATATGAGCAACACTGTCATCTCAATTTAGGACAACAGCTAGGATGCCCTACAGGGCATTACAACAGCTTCTAGAAGTACACAACATAAGACATTCTTGCTGTCTTAAGGCTATGGAAAGCTGGTATTTCTAGTAAATAGCGAGACCAAGGAGAAAGGAAAATGTAAATGCATATATGACAACAGCATTGTACTGTCTGGGAACATCAGTTTCAATTCAAAGGGCTTTCATTTCTGCAAAGAACTGCAGCAAAGTTTGCAGGAAAAAAATGAAAAAGTGAAGAGACATGAATAACACTAGGTGGCAGGCATTTCATTTTCAGGAGGAGGGAAATTTCAAAGAGGAAAACCTTGGTAACTAACCCCCCACTTTGAACTAAGATACGCAACTTCAGCTACATGAACAACGTAGCTGAAGTCGAAGTATCTTAGTTCGAACTTACCGTGGGTCCAGACGCCGCAGGCAGGCTCCCCTGTCGACTCTGCGTACTCCTCTCGCGGAGCAGGAGTACCGGCGTCGACAGTGAGCACTTCCGGGATCAATCCCAGAAGATCGATTGCTTACTGCTGGACCCGGAGGTAAGTACAGATGTACCCTAAGTAGTGCTGCACATTACAAGGAACACAAACTTTGTGTATGCATCTTATGATAGTGAGGTTCTCTTTTTAAACAGTCGCATGCATGTGTTCAACTTTTTATCTTTGCAGAATTCATTATTTATTAGTTCTGTAATAAACCTCTTTATTAATGAAATCTAATCCAAAACCAGACTTAAAATGGCTCATTTTAGAAAAAAATGTCTAGGGATGGTTCAAAACTGGGAGCTTTTAACACAATCCTCTGAACCATGGTGGGTCAGACAAATTGGAACTTGGATTGTACTGACCTAGTTCTGCAGAACCCAAACCCAACCCCCTTAGTTCAACTCCAGATATGTTATACTTACACTGCTGTTTAAGCACATACAGTTCCCAAAGCACAGCATCTCAGAGTCCTGACTCTCCACTGCCTTGTAACTTGGGCAGTCATTTACATCTGTGCCAGGCAGTGCACATCTACTTTGCACAGATGTAATGGACTATACATGCTTGAGGCAGGCAATCTAATATTGAATGTTGTTATAGTGAGACAGCCAGTTCAGGATCCCACAATGGAGATGTACTATTACAGAGTCTTATGACCTGACACTCTTTATTACAAGACGAATAAAATAAAAATGATGCAAACCACAGAATTCATGCAGCTTGACACACATTAAACCACCCTTTAAATCATAAAAAAACCCTACATATACATCTAGTGATGGGGAAAACCTCCAGAGATTCATAGTTTGAACATCCTACAAAAGACTGTTTTCTGGTAGCTCTTCATTGCTTCTTGGTATTGTTTTCTTCTGGGAAACTAACAAGTGGGGCTTGCTACAGCTTCTGAATTTTTTCTGATGGAGAGAGATCTCTCCCAGCCTATGTCTTCAAGGAACCACCAGGAATGATCACCGCTTCCCTTAATCTTGACTAGTCTTCAAAAGTGCTTACAACAAACACGCTCTCCACAACAGGAAACAGCACAGAGTACTCTCAGTTGCCAATGCTGTCACACCTTTTCTGACCGGTACAAAGTACAGAGAATGAAGTCACTCTCTCTGAGAAAATCAAAATGGACTGTGGTTATTATCCTGATCCATCGGATAGACTCAGTAATCAGGGAAACATACAAAATATTATTTGACTAATTTAACTGTCAAAACCAGCTTGAAATTTTAAAACGTAATACCAAAAATTGCAGCAAAAATTGCATATTCCTAACATTCCCAATAAGGAAAACATTTCAGTTTTGCTAAATTGCTCAAATTTTGTGACTATTTCAGAAATTTTAAATTTCAGTGAATAACACTTAATGGAAATATCTGATCCGCTCTAATCTCTCTCTGTGTATCTTTAGAGATAGACATACACAGAAAGAAGAGAACAAATATCCTGAATATTGATACAGATTAATTTCCCCCATCATTTTCCTTTAATTGTGCAGAAAGTTAACTAAATTGATCACTTACTTGAATGCCTGAGTCCACAACCAAGTGCTGTACAACAGTGGCTCTCAACCTTTCCAGACTACTGAACCCCTTTTCAGGAGTCTGTTTTGTCTTGTGTACCCCCAAGTTACACCTCACTTAAAACTACTTGCTTACAAAATCAGACATAAAAATACAAATGTCACAGCACACTATAATTGAAAAATTGCTTACTTTCTGATTTTTACCGTATAATTATAAAATAAATCTATTGGAATATAAATATTGTACTTACATTTCAGTGTGTAGTATATAGAACAGTAGAAACAAGACACTGTCTGTATTAAATTTTAGTTTGTACTGACTTTGCTAATGCTTTTTATGTAGCCTGTTGTAAAACTAGGCAAATATCAAGATGAGTTGATGTACCCCCTGGAAGACCTCTGCGTACCCCCAGGAGTATGCATACCTCTGGTTGAGAACCACTGCTGTACAGTGTGTAAGAAGCCCTAATGCTACTGCAACTACAATTAAAATGTGCCTGGAAGTACTGCACAGTGATACAATTGTACATCTGTCCTCTTGAACTGTCCACTTCTACCATACCTGAAGCCATCAGAATGCTACATTTTTTAAAAGGTTGCTTCTAAATGAAAGAGTAACCTAGAAATAAAATAATCCATCTTTTTAACTTTTCTGTTTTAATTTTTCTTCAGTATCTGAATTGTTTGCAAAACTGAAACAGTTCATAGGGGAAATAACATTCTGAGACTAATTACTAAAAAATAGATTTAAAAAAGGCCTGCTCTCAGAATCCCTAAGGACAGTCTCCCTATATTAGCAAAAATAACATGGTATGCAAGGAAGTTCTATCACTAGTATGATTTCACCTTGGCATGTATGTAGTGGGAATCAATCACAGATAACCTTGGGCATTGAACAATAGAAATCTATAATCAAACAAATGTAAACATCTAATGCCAAAACTACATTAATGCAAAAGAAAACTCCAAATTAAAGTCCACACTGTAACTTTAGCTCTTCCCCTCAGCCTGGACAACATAAAATTAAAGTAAGGACTGCAGTTATATGATCAGAAAACCATGAGAGAAATATTTTAATTGCTAAGATCTCATAATGGTTGTCTTTGTAAGTAGATACTCATCCACTAGTAACTAAAATGAAACCTGTTCAAAGGCCACTGGAAAAGGCATACCCCAGTATACATTCATTAAATATAGGTACTGCTCCGGACTAAGACTAATTCAAGTTACTTAAACACATACCTAACTTTAAGCATGTGATTAGTCCCACTGAAGTCAATGAGTCAGGGCCTAAAGGGTCTACTCTCCCTTTGACGCCCTTGTACAACTTCCATCAAATAGTTATAACCACACATTATTCTCTGTGTATTATGAATATGTACCAACACAAGAATATTCCTTAGCTTAGTGCAAACATTTCCTAGAATAAAGTCGTATCTCACAATCTATGTATCTTAGGTATTTCTGAAACTGTCCATTAGTGACACTATCTTTGGCAAAACCAGACTTCCCATCATTGGTAGCGAACTACTGTAAGTCTGGTAGTAAAAAGTATGACTGAAATCACTCCCTAAATTTTGTTTGTAGCTAACCTATATGAAACTGCTCTAGGTCATTGTTTTACACTAGTGATGATCCTGAACCAGAATCTCAGGAATGCACCACACCTCACTCAAGAGAAAATTTGGATTTGGATCAGCTCATGCTTCTCTCCAGTGTAATACCCACCACCACCACTTCCCATCCAGACACGTATATCTTTTTAGGCCATTTCAAATGAAATGCCTGAATATGGAGATCAGAAAACCAGGGTTCATAAAAACTGTTTACAGAGCCTCAACTATAATGGTACTAGTGGGTGTCACTAAAATAAAAATGGAACGCTTTAAAAGGAATAATACTGTGTAGACATTAAAAACTTCTAGGGCACCCACAAGTTAAAATGCAATAGAAAACAAAATAGTACTAAAAGAGACCAATTAAATGAATATGGGTTCTGTATACTATGCAATTGTTCCCAATGCCATTGTTCGCTGCATTGTATATAACCACACATTGTTCTCTGTGTAAAATCACTTGAGATTCTCAATGAAAAGATAAAATAGAAAAGCAGTGAAAACATCTTCAAAGAATACATGCGCCAGAAATAGTTCTTTTTAAAACAGAATAATAATAGTGTTGTGAGTGAGTGCTACATTTCAGAGTTTTCTATATGGGAGAAAAGAAACCACATGAAAAGAAAGGCAAAAGACCACATACACACACAAAAGACAGAAATACCGTGTGAATAGCTAACTGCTACAGATTCAATACAACTAAAAGATGGAAAGACATCAGTGAATCAAACTGCGCTCATATATTTCAAGATAAATGTGAAATCCTTTACCAAAAAACTGATTTTAAGGACAAAATTAGCAGAACTCATTTCACAAAAGAAAGGTTGTCACTCTTCTACACTTACTTGGCGACAGTTGTATGACTGCTTTGCTCCAAAGTGCTGTTCCACACAGTGCAGTGTGGAAAGGAGCAAGAGTATGGAAATCCCAGAGCAAATGCTAAGAACCCTACTGAATGGGAGCAGCTCACTGGCAAGTCCCCCATCTGGAGGTTTTGGGGGGAGCAAGTTATGCCAGAGTGGGGAACAGAGTCAGGGAGTAGCTGCTCTATGCAGCAGGGGTAACTTGACACCTTTCCAGGTACAAATATAATTAAATATATACATGTAAACTGCAACTGAGCATTAACTCAATTTTCGTGGTTTTTGCATGGCCTTCCCCAACCCCCGAAGTGCAGGTCAGTTCAGCGCCATGGGGGAGAAAGCCAAGGGCAGCATGATGCCAAAGTGAGAGTGAGCGGTTGTTAGAAGAGAGGGAGACTGAGAAGTAGCGTGGAAGAACCTTTTCCCTCAGAGTAGAATACAATGGAATGCTTGTGAGTGTAAATAGACAGATTCTGAATTACCTTCTCCCCCTCTCTGGAATTTCTGTGAGAGGGGATTGATATGGTATATCAATGGAGGTACCTAAACAGCTATGTTCTCTACAACAGTAAGTACACATGGCATATTAAAAACAAAACAACCCAAAGAGTTGAAATCCAAATTTGGAACCAAATCCTCACCAGAAACAAAAAACTGATTCCAGTGTTGGCTTCCTTATGTAATCTGACAGTTGGTATGGACCTCACGGTAACTAGAGCAGTCAATGGCTTTGGAAATGATGCATAGGACACACATGGCACTAATTTTTTCCATGTCAGATTACATATAGACTAAGGAGACTATTTTAACCTAAAAGGTGTTGTAATGCTTACTGAATTTGGTGAAGTTGGGATTGGCTTATTCTGTGCCACTATGCAGTGGGCAACAGTGGCATTCCACAGGAAGAGCTTGGACCTCTCTTACCCCATAAATAATTTGAACTCCTAAAAGAATGAGAGAGAACTCAACATCAATCAGGATGGAAGGATTCGGCTTTGGTCACTGTCAGATGTATACTATTTGCCCTTCAACGTTATTTTGGATGGCCTTAGTGGAATTCTTCAGGGCTATTAGAGCGTAGAGCTTTTCCTGAAGTCTTGGTGATAAAAGGCAGGTACCATTTGAGGGTGATTGTTTCAAGGCAATGAAAGACTCATTCAAATTCTGTGGATCAAACACACAAGAGAGGAGAAGACAACTTTATCATGAAGTTTCACATTGGGAAATATGCTCTCTGACTTTTTGAAGTTATGTGGCAGTATTTAGAAGGCTGCTATAGTGATGAACTCTGATTTCATATATGGATGGTTGTCCAATGTCAACATACAAGTGTTTTGCAATGTTGCACACAATATTAGATTTTCAGTCTTGACTGATTTGTATTTGGAATTTATTCTTTCTGACCTTGGGTCATCCTGGCAGAAGCTGCTATGGGTCTGAACAGATAATCTAGAAAAATCAGAAATGGCAATCAGCAAAGTATCCAATGTATTTATGTTGATCAAAAGCAAGCTGGGTAGGTCAAGTTTTGAAAAACTGAGAAAAAATTAAATTAAATGTTAAAAAAGAAAAGGTGAAGGTAGGAATTATTTATTAAAATGGACATGTCAACATTTATTCAGTTTGTTTATTTAAGAGTCATGGCACAAACAAGGGAAGAGAACTGTTTACAGAGATATGTAGACTATTAATAACATTCTGGGTACAACAGCTCAGGTTTGCCCACATTTTATTCAGTATGGCAGACATTTTGGATCCTTCCTGATATTCCTTCTGAGAGACTGAGGGATCAACTTCTGACATGTTGTTAAAGCTGGAACATGATCGGTAGTCAGTGCCGCATTTGGTGGTGATCCAGTTGGGTGAGAATGACTTACTGCCAGCTGGATGCTCAACTGATTCTAAAGATCAAGCAGGACTTATCCATGCTGCAGCAAATCTTCACAGTCTCATACCTAGCATGGTCACTGTTTCTGACCAGACAGATCTGGAGACCTAATGGCTGGAGCCTGGCCAAGAACGAAAATGGAACAAAAATTTCTGCACCTTAAGGATTTGTGATTAAGCATCAGCTATTTACTTACAGCTGCTTGGAACATTCTAGGCTTGATGGAGTATTTCTATCCGAGACAAGTTCAGACACATTTAATGCAGATACGAAGGCTATGAAGGAAGCATAATGTGGCAGATATGGAACTGCTCTGTAATAATCTAAGAATACAGATCTAGACATAATTTTAAGAATACTGTATGTGATCTGGTCAGGGAGGTGCAGTTACTGTATATCAGGTTATTAGGCTTTCCTGTATAAATGTATCAATTTAGCTTAGTAGGGCTTCTGTTGGAAAAAATAAGCAGGAAGGCAACACAATGGTTCCCTTATAAGAACAGCCAGGCACACACTTGAAAGACAACAGGGAAAGCTATTAGCTTCAAGGATCCTGTATCTATCTCCAACAAGTTGTGAATCTTTCTTACCAGTACTAGGAATCAACAGATCAAAGGGCTATGGAGAGTTAAAAAGTGACTTATTCGCTGAGAAGAGAAGTGATCAAAGGACTGGGTAAGATTTAAAGCAACATTCCCCAAAAGCAGGGGGAACAAGAACTTGTGTGTGAGTTAAGGGAAGAGACTGTCACCCACACCTTAACGGTATCAGAGATTTATAGAAAGATTAGACCTACCAGAATCCCCATGCGGAAGATGGAGATATTCCTGGTAAGCCAGACATGCATACAGGGCATAGCAGTTATGTGCAATTTCTTATCAGGTCTTTGAGCAAAGGATCATCATTCTACCTTCAGTTTGCAATTAAAATTATGTAGAGGCAGAGTAAATCAATTGAAGACAATGGATTTACTTTGCATTTACATCAGGGTAAGAGGAAAATTTGGTCCTCAGTATAAAGGTTACAATACTTAATATACTACAATATAATATTTCTAGGTATTCTATATAAAATTAAGATAGACTCGATCGTGTGCAATGAATGAGGCAGGTGTGCACTCATTGAACAGCAAAAAATAGTGTTAAAAGGTTTACAGATAATTTGATTTATTTAAAAAACTGTAATTAAATGTAATTATAGAAAACAAATCACCTCTTTAAATTTTGTAAGTAGGGAATAATTGTACTGTGCACAGTTTCTCGTCACTTCTATTTCAACAAGTTATTTAACAATACTTGTCACATACAGAACTTTATTTCAAAACTATTTCAAATAAATGGCAAAGACGCTATTCCATAATCAGAGATCTTTGTGCATCATTTTGACATGTTAAAACAAAGCTGTTTTTCAATTATCAGAGTCCAAAAGAAACACCTGTAAATGTCTTAATTGCTGAAAATGCATCCATTTCACGTTGGATAACTCAAAAATGGATGACTAGATGATGCTTATGAAATTTCAAATAAAAATCCACTTTTGAATAAGAGACTAAGTATTGAAAGCTTCAGTCCAAAAGGGAACATTTGGGGAAAGCTACAAGTGAGTGAAAGTAGGTTTTGGACAGAAGTTGCAGCTCAGTCTTAACAACAGCATTACTGTTGCAATGTTCTAAAGTCATAAATGATCGGTGAAAAGAAAATAAATTTAAAATTATGTATTCCAACTAAACGAGACATCCCTTCCACATTTTAAAAAAATACTCTGAATTTGGAGAACAGCGAACATCTGTAATTCAGTGAGAGTTGTGAGAGATAATAGAAAGCCACAATACAGTGTGCACTTAAAAGAACATGATAAAGAAGAAAAAATAAAAGGGAAAATTCTGATGTGGATAATATAATATATCACTGAATGTGGAGGCCTTGACCAAGGGCAGAGTGTCATGGTTGGATAACCATGTTTCTGTTAACTCCATTATATCCACACATTTCTCAGAAATTAAATCATTGAAACCACTGGCTTTCCCGCCCTCCCCCCCCCAAAAGCTCTTATGTTAAATTGGGTGACATGCACTGCCATGATAGAAAATCTATTCTGCTGACACTTACAAGACATGAGCTAAGAGATAAAGTAGAAAGTGTTAAGATACTGGTGGCTCACTTGTTCAAATGGAATCAGCTGGCAAAATTGCTTGGTTAACTTAGCCATGTTTCCCCACACACATAAAAAGCACACCACAAAAATATATTTTGACCTTATCTTTCTTAATATTTTAAATATTTTATTTGAAATCAACAAAAAAATCAGATATCCAACACCAAGCTATGACAGTGATGAGCTCCTTTAATACCTAGAGTAGATACATTACACATGATTGATCCTTGGAATACACAAAATCCTTGTATTTCCTTCACATGCCGTTAATCCTAACAACAATGTACAATGCTGAAGATGATCTGCAAAGGAAAAAATAATGGTTTGTGCCTTGTTCTGCTTCATTAAAATATATAAAGAAGGCCAGATGGGGTTTCTTTTAGAGGACTGGGATGTGTCAAAAATGACTTTTCCCACTTATTTTCCCTTTTCAGTTGAAAGATATGTAAAGTTTTGTCTGTTTTCCCCCTTTTTTTTTCCTGGAAGACTTCTTGTGTCTTTTGAACTTTCTGAGCCCTTACTTTAGGAGGTGGGCATGAATTTCTAATGTTAGAAAACAAGCAAAAAACCCACTGTTCAGGCCTTCTCTATACATCCTAAAGAAGCAAAAGGCACACACCAATGTTCTTTTGCCTTCAACGGTAATTATTTTAAAGGAAAATATTCAGTCTAATAAAAATTTGAAAATGACCTTTCTTGAATTATTAGAATTAACAATGAAAATAAATAATAAGGCTAAGGGCTCAACTGCCCAGAGTAAGGGGCAAGGCATCACTTTACTGTCTCAAGTGAGACGGAACTGTAATCTTAGTTCTGGATTCTTAAACTTGTAAGGCCAGAGCATGCCTAGCTGTAGTTTAGCCATGCAATGGAGTAAGGACAAGGCAGACTCACCCTGATTTGCCCAGAATGGACTCTCCATATTTCAGCTTGGACATGAGGAGGGAGACCAGGTTCTGTGCCACTGATACTATTCCTCAAGCAAATGGATGGGGAGTGGGTGAAATGCAGTCTCCACTTCCCCCAAGGGAGCTGAGTTGGTGCACAAAGGGAAGTAAATTAACCCCAGTTAAGTGCTGCCCAGATGTCAGCATGGAAGGAATACCCACTCTCCATTCTCTTTGGCCACCACAGTGAAACACCACCGTCAGAATATCTCATAACCCAGTGGTTCGGGTACCTCACCTAAGAGGTAGCAGATCCCTATTCAAATCCTTTGTCTCCTCCCAGGTGGAGTGGGGATTTGAACCAAGGGTCTCCCATATCCCAGTAATGAAGGAGCTGCTCCCTTCGCTTGGCTTTTTGCAAAAGCAGTATAGGCATCTCACTCCAAGAGATGGTCCGTGGCTGTTAATTGCTAGCAGAGATAAGTGCCCCCCTGTAGCCCAGGCTTTGGTGCCTGTTTCCATGAGAGGGGTGGAGCTTAGCACACCCCTCTCTGGTTGGCATCTCCCATTCTCTACCTTAGGCAACTCCCTGCTAGTGTGCTGACTTCTGTGGGTCACATTCTGAGACCCCTATCTCTGCCCATGTGTTGCACAGGAGCCTAAGGACCTAGTTCATGCTTTGTGAATTCCAGTGATTTTCTAGGCCCCTAAAAGTTAGGCATTGTGATGCTCAGCTTAACTCCTTTTGTACATCCAGGGATATGTCCCCTTCCTTAAAGTCCCCTGCTCTTTTATTTGAGATTAGGCATGCAGAGTCCTCTCTTGGTGCCCCCTTTTAGACTGGAAGTTGGTGAGGGACAGGCAGACTCCCCTGAAGTCAGTGGGATGGGAGAAGAGAGGCCTCCGAAGACACCATTGGTAAGGCTCTGGACCGGGAGGTAGGTGAGGGGGTTGGGACAGCAGTAGAAAATGGGGGGGGGGGGGGAGGCGTAGGCTTCATATGGGAGATGGGGATGGGAGTCAACCTATGGGGGAATTAGGGCAGCAGCACAATGGGAGTATACAGGGAGATAGGCTCAATATATGAGTGGATGGGTGCATCACATGAGGGAGCACAAAGGGAGGAAGTCACCTTGTGGGGATGGCTGGGGATTCCAGAAGCTTCACTCTCTGACTTGGACCTCACTGGCTACAGAGAGCTCTCCAGGGGAATGGAGAAAAGCAGACAGTCAGGTTTGGTTTTCTCCGCAGATGCACAGAAGAGTCTGAAAACCCACAGTCTATAGGAAAAACTCAGACTTGTCAAGTCTGAGAGTCACTATAGGTGCCTACAGAATGGTTAGATATGTAGTGCAGAGATGGGTGCGCAGAATAATAGGCTACGTGTATTTGGAATGGGGAGTTGTGTGCATGCAGAATGAATGGGTAAATGTAGAATGAATTGGGATAGTTGTGGTGTGAGTTATACCTACAGTGCGTGAGAGAGTGGGCATGGAAAGAATAGGAGTAATGTGGAATGAGTTGGTGTGAAATGAACGAGAGTTGATATATAATTAAATGTGAGGGGAGTATATAAATGGGACAAACTGGAAACATGTCTATACCATTTTATGTAAATCAGCATATATTAATATTCATTATTGAAATTTATGGTAATTTGGATCTACTGGATTTTTGTTTTCAGATGTTTGCAGGTATGACATTTTTATCTCACACTATGAGAAAAAGTTTCATCCAGCCATAACATAATGTAATAATTACCTAGATTTTTCCAGGAAAATGCTTCTTGTTTGGAGAAGAGAGCGCTTTGTTCCCTGCCTATGGCGTGCCATTAATCTGAACCAGTAACTGGCCACATCTTCCAGTTGTAGGAATGATCACGGGAATGGAAGAGGTTGGTAATTGGTGAGTTAAATAAATTAGAGAGGAAATAAACTTAGCAATAAATGTACATTGAAATAATAGCTTTTTATGCTCCTGTGGTTCCCACCAATGGTGTTTTCTTAATATACATCACAAACATTCACTGTTCAGGGAAACACATTAATGGTTCTGTATTGTTTTTAGTACAAGACAAGTGGTGCTTGTCCCAGTGGGATGTGACATTAACTATTAGCAAACAATTTCTTACATGATTTCAGTCAATAGAAAGCTGAACAGTTCAATCTCCATTTCAGAGTGTGACATATAACTATTCAAAATTGCATTAAAGGACATTTAACCCATGCAGAGCATTCCAGTGAAGAGATGGCACATGGCAGATATAAATTGCTCTAAAACATTGCAAATGTTATTTGATTACAAAAAATGTTATCTGTGTAAAATTAACATTTTCTAATTCACTCATTCAGGAAAATTATTACCTAGATTTCTCCATATGGATGACCCATATTGACTCCTGAGGTTAAAAAAAATTAAGTCTCTACAGACAGAGGGGGCTTCTCAGAACTAACAACAGTTTTCTCTACACACAAAAAACAGTGAAACAAAACACACAGTAAATGAAGTCAGATTATCATTATATTTTGCATCCAGGTAGTTTTTTTTTTTAACTAGGGGACATTCTATTTTGAACTCTATAGTCTTTACCCGAAGACAAATATGAATGATTTTGTGTGCAAAGGTCACTGCTTTGCTAAGGCAAGAATCATCTATGCCAGTAACACATACATTAACAATTCCATATACTGTTCCTAGAAAACTAGGTAATCATATTAATGGCCCCACATGAAGCCAAAGGAATTGATGTAGAAGATCTTTGCACCAGTATTAGTTGTGTCCTTATCAATACAATCAGTAGTTTTCTTCAAGGAGAGTTCTGTACTGTTCTTACTACACTCCCAACCCTGCTGGGTATAGTATACCCTTGCACTGTCTGGAATTTTCTGCCTTTGCAGCATACTTGGGATGACCACAACCTCACTTCTTTTCAAACATTCAATAAATTGTCCTTCTCTACCTCACTTGGCAGAGCAACCAATTGCCAGCGACCAAGAACTACCTCTTTGCCCTAGAGATATGTGTCACAGTTATGGGGCTAACTGCACCTCTGATCCCTCCAGGTCTCTTCAGGTGCACCCCCAATGATGTCTTAAGCCTCAAGCCACCATCTCTCTCCTGGGGTGGAATCATACAGTTCTCCCCCTCTCAGACCAGGCCCTGATCTGTAGCCTCCTATGATCAACCATGATTACCTCAGCAGGTGTGATTTATCTTCAGTACCTGCAGGGAGCTATGGGCAATGGTAGCCAGTAAGTAAATATGTCTTTTTAAAGCAAAGTATTATTTATTTAGAATAACCAATATGAAAGGTGACACTGAAGAATCATGCTGCTGGATTGTTGGCTACAATCTAGAGGCTTCCTTCCATCACCCAAGATATGGACTTGCCATATACCTCTTTAAACAGGACATTGAGGATTTGACATGAGTCCAGGAGCAATTCCTGAACCTTTGCCATCTCAATTATTTGCAAGATAACAGTAGTTAATGTGTATAAACCACCTAATACAAATTGGCCTTCTCCCTCAATACCCACATCTTATTTCCTGGCTAAGTACATCCGTGATTTCAATAGTCACCATATGATGTCGGGCTATCAAAGCAATTATATGGCAGGGCAAAGAACATGCAGAATGGTCGTCAAACAAAGACGCATACCTTCTTTTCAATGCAAAAAAAAAAAAAAAGGCACTTTTCATTCTGCTCACTGAATCAGAGACTACAATCCAGATCTCTGCTTCCTCAGGAAAGACACAGTTCAGAATCCATCACAACACATCCAGAACCATTTGTAGCCCAACAGGGCAAGCTTTCCTACTATATGTAATGGCTTGCCTTTATTATATTAAGCTGCTTTCATTATATTCAGCTGTACCCCAAGAAACCTACCGGCCTGTATCCTATAAAATGTTAGCTTAAGCATAAGTTAGCATGAGCATTGTTAAGTAGGCCGTAACCTTTGGCACAGATAAATGGCCTATGGTTACCTTTAGATTTTGGGAACTAAGGAGAGCTTGCTCAGTGGTAGGAGTTAGAATGTACCAATAAATGTTACTGCAAGGAACATGGAAGTTATAACCGCAAATCCGCTTAAGCAAGGGGTAACAGGTATGATAATGATTTAAGATGGCAGTTACACATATCAATATGTTACCCTATAGCATAAGTACACTGCAATATTATCTGGGTGAAAAGCTAAATTTGGGCATGGAGGACTGAGCATGAGCAGATGATACTCAGGCCCTATAACAGGGCAACCACCATGTGGACTGGGGTCAGTTTTTTTCTGGGCTTCTTCCATTATTGTCTGCTTTCAACTACTTGATCCTTCAACTCATTGAGGAACTTGATCCATTGGCAGCCAGAGACAGGCCTGGCCCCTTTGTCTCTTACCATCGGGTCCTCAAGAAACAGTGTGAGCATGCAATTCTAAAAGCTTATGCAAAGAATGCTACCACAGATAACTCTATTGTATTATCTCTATCTTTTTATAGGTTTCAGAGTAGCAGCCGTGTTAGTCTGTATCCGCAAAAAGAACAGGAGTACTTGTGGCACCTTAGAGACTAACAAATTTGTTAGTCTCTAAGGTGCCACAAGTACTCCTGTTCTTTCTACCTTTTTATGTGGCTTGGGTTCTTTCTGGTTTGTTCATTATCTTAATAAAGATCTCTAAGGCTTTACTTTGCCCTCAGTGTGAGTGTCCCTGTCATCCACCCTGAGACTCCTCACAAGATATTGAACGCCGTAGTGTTAGCTCTGTGTAGCCTGATTCTGGGGTAAGAACCTTACCACAGTCAGATCAATTGGCCATCAATACAAACATTATTAACCTTAAAAAGGTCAGGCAGCACAATCTTGGTAACTTTCTACACAGTCTCCTTCTTAGGGAATGCACATGATTCAGGTGGCACATGACCAGGATTCATCACTGAATTTGGTCCGCTGATTGGACCATTAGCTTCCCCCGCCCCTGCTGGGTACTGATAGGGAGTGTGACGTGAACGCTGATCCATGCCCGCCTCTGCATAGTCAGCATCAATCAGTGATAATCCGCATAGGGATTGAACTCCCAGTAAATATGTCATCACCCAAACAATGATTGAACTTTCAAAAGGCAAATGGGCCAGGATTCATTGGCACAATTTAGGCCACCATCAATGTGATTCTACTGAAGCCCAAAAATTTCAATCGTTTCACCGAGCTCATCAAATAATTGCAAGAAAAAACATCTCCAGTGGCTATTGAAAAAAGATAGAAACAAACAATAGATAGGCTATTAAAGGACTACCCAATGTCTGGAGACCTGAACACTGCAAATTCCTTATGAGAATCATTGAATTTAGCACGCTATTGAAGATAGGGCACGATGATTGAAGCTGTGGACTTTACTCACTCCAGCTGCAAAGTTTAGCTATTATTGCATTAGCATGGGGCTGCAAACCCAGTGAAAATTCAAAATCCTGACATATCCGCTGATGCAATGACAAGAATGCTTCTTATGAACTCAAAAGCAGTAGAGGACAAATCTACTAAGCACAAAGTGCATAGAGTGCTCCACCAAATAGTTGGTTCACTACCCACCTCCTCCCCCCATCCTTGCCCATCACAGTTGAAGAGGTAAACACATATCTCTCACTTGGGAAGGCTGCATGACATGATGGTGTTTTTCAAGAATTTCTTAAAAACCTCAGAGCTAAGGGACAGAAATGGTAGGCAATGCTGTTCTCTGATATCCATTCCTCGGGGTCTGTCCATTCCTCTGGTAAGAATCTATGGCCGTTGCTAAGACTGAGAGCCCACCAGTAATCCATCACTGTATTGACCCATATGACTTCTCTGCATGTTGTACAAGCTCAGGGAAAGAATATTACTGGCAAGGATTATGCTGGTTATGGAAGCAATGTTTCCAAATGAATAAGTGAGTTTCCAACCAAGCTGCAGCTGCACCAACCAACCATTAACCTTAACACCACACACTGAGGTGGGAATTCCAGTGAAAACTTAAGACTGGGGAAGCTTTCTTAGACTTATCTGCCACCTGTGACACTGTATGGAGGAATGGCCTTCTCCTGAATACCAGCAAAATTATCCTATGCAATGCAATGATAAAATTAATGTGAGATATTCTGACCAATTGTAGGTTTCACGTGTTTCTTGATGACCAGGTCACCAAGCCATGCACTCTCAATGCCACAGCGATCAGTCTAACATCAATCCTATTTAACATTTACAATGTAGAGAAACTGTTTATGAGTTTCTCTGATCAACCAATGGAAAATGCCAGAATTTGGCCAATGCTTCCAATGTGTTACATGGGACTGCGCTTGCTTTTGTAAAGACTATATTATGGCAGAGCTTCATATTATTGCTTCTCTGAAACAAGTCTTCAGAGACTCCACATTTATATAAACTGCTGTTGGGGGTTATCTATCTATCTACCCCCGTACCCTTCCTCTGGGCAGTAGTAATTCCCTCAGATTCCACCTGCTACCCTCCTGGTCCGTCCGGGTACTGACTACTCGGAACTCAGGTAAATATTTAACACATTCTTTATTAACGATGTGAGGCTACAGCCACCGGAGCTCTACTTCAAGCCAAGTCACAGTGGAGTAACCTGACCAGCAGATAGCTCCAAGGAACTGGTAACAGCACACCGTATATATAAACAAAGTAACCAATTAAACACAGAGTCTGAGCTTTGTTGGGTAAACAAGTTAACAACTCTTGATTAATTAGGTACACAGGTACCTGTCACATGAATTATAACCCTAAGCAAGATTCTGAGACCTGCATACCTCAGGCCAGGAGTCCCCTCTGCGTGCGTGTAGACCCACAAAGGTCACACAGCAGATACCTTGATTGACAGTCCTAGGTGGCACTTACTCTGTTGGATACATCCTGGTAGCACAGGTTACAACTGCTACTACTCTTTACATTTTAATTTGCACCGAGTGGATTCAGGCCCTGATTCTTCACTCTGTCTTGTGCAGTCATTTACATGAGTATAAAGTAGGTGCAGAACAATGCCAGATCAGAATTGCTACAAAAACTGTAGAAAACAATGCTTGCATTGGGACCTGTTATATGTATCTATTTATGGGAGCTGCTGCCTCTATGAGACTTCTGATTATTTTTAAGTTCTTCTGAAACTGGCCCATTGGTTATTCCAAAAATTAAGCCAGACATAAGGAGGACATTCTTTTAATTCTTGTGCATTCAGAACTTTGAATTTATCTCACGATGTTAGGTCAATAGGCTCATTCTAATCTTAAATCTTATCATTCTAATCCTGCCTTTTTATTCATCTTTTCTCATTGATTAAGCAGCTCTTGCATTTTACAATAATGCAATAGTGTGAATCCAAAGTCCCTGAGGATGCCTCCACATGAAAGGCTCTATATAAGCCTACTTTGATTTTATTTATTTCTTTGGCATATATAAATAATCTTCTGCATTCAGTTTGTGTTTCGGATTCCTTGTCAAATGTGAAAAGTTTTTAGATGATTGCTCAAATAAGCCTGTTATATAATTAGGATCCTGTCTTCGGTCTCCTCCAAGCCCAGAAAACATATTCTTAGTTGATTGCATTATTGTCTCATCTCCTATGGCTCAATGATGTACATCTTTTTTCACAGTAAAATCTCACCACTTTATCGCCAATTATGTTAATTTACAAATTCATTTTTATTTGCCTTATTTTTAAAATGTAGTCAGTTTACAAGGACATAGCATGAGTGGGGAGAGCCTCAGATGTTCCCTATGGTCCCAGAGGAGTCCTTTGGGCCTGGAGTGTCTTTCCCTTTTTCTCCTTTCTCTTCTGATTTTAGACATGGTAGGCTGGATCAGGGACATGCATTCAGCAGGCAGACAGGGCTTGGTTTCACGTACAAAGGGAATCCACTGGAGCTTCCTGCAATCAGATTTTTACCTCCCCTTCTTTACTGATATTACACCTAACATCGTACTTGACTGGCCATATGGTGACACCTCTCTCCATCAGAGGTGGTCTGCAGTGTTTCTGCACCCACCCAGTGGAGTTTCTCTTCATGAAAGAGGCAGAGCCTGCAACTGCACACAGCTTTATGTGCCACTTAAACCTGGACTTCAGACTTCATTAATGTCATGTAATATAATGGCTGAGCTATAGAAGACCTCTGTGACTCGGCCCCATTCCTCAAAACATCACTCTGGATACCCTGTTCTGCTAGCTTGGAGTGGGCAGAATGGGGTGGATTCAGAGTTCTCTTTGCTCACTAGATCACAGTGTCTATGAGGCAAGTCACTTCTCCTTTCTAAGCCTCTTTTCCAAATCTGTAAAATAAATGCTTGAGGTGATCTACTGGAAGCTACAAACGTTGTATATCATGTTCACTTTCACATTTCATCTACAGTAAATGTCATGTCCCCCCATTTTACAGGTGGAGAAACTGAAGCAGGCAGGTTGAGCACCCAGAACTCCTTATTAAGCCAGTGGCAAATCTGGGTGTTGAGCACCTCCAATAATCAGATCCCAAATGACTTTTCGGGAGCACTGTGGTCTAATGGCCTAGGTAAAGGACTGAGATTCAGGTAACAGGCCCTAAAACCAAAATTAAAAGGTGATTTAAATCTGAGCCCCATTTTATTTCAACTTTCAAACTTAAAAATGGATCAACATAAGTGGCGTCAGTTTTAGCCCATTTCTGTTTCATACAGAAATGGATAAAATGAATCTATTTTTCTTTTGCAAAAGCAAACGGGGTGGATTCAGGAACAAACCCAGTTTTATTCCCTTCCACCCCTGCATCGCCATCACAAACACAGTACTCAATAGCTGGTTCAAGTTTTGATTGATCACTTCTAGCAATAATTAGACTTAATCATGGTCTCTCCTAACACAACTTTCCTGACCAGTGTGAACATAGTGTTATCCCCCGAGATCCAAGTCAGAACTTTGTTGTAAACTCATGATACAGACCAGAAAGATTGGAACCTGTATACATTTGGCTGGTACAATTATTAGGCAACCCTCATCCGTGCCCTCCTCCCTTACCTCACCCAAAATGCCTTCCCACACTGTTTAGGGAAACTATACGAGGCTAGCACTAGTTTCAGCCATAGTACAAACAGGGTCACAGAGACACTCATTTGTTTTCTACTGCCATTCTATCATATAGTTCTCTGTGCAGTTGGGAGGTAAAAGAAAAAAACAGGTATTCTCAAACATACTGAACTGAGTATAAGTAATTGATTTGTTCTCCTTATATAAACTATTTGTTTTGCTTTTTCTAGCAATAAGAACTAATATGGTCCCCGTTGTTAATAATGGAAACTTTCTCCAGATTGCTTTATCCAGTCACTGCTGACATCTGAATTTCATATCTGTCACAAGATCAATGAATTGCAATACTGCAAGGCATAGCCACTGGAAATGATGTTCTTTGTCAGTGGTATGGCATGTTAATTTCAGTGTGTTATTATAAGAGCGTTAGTTAAGCTCATCAGTATTCTACCACATGTTAAAGACTCCTATGTTTTTAGGGATCATTACAAACCATGTTAGACATTACCAGGAAAAAAAAAAACAGAATTTCAGTCATTCTATGAAAGCCTGTCATATTTTAGCAATGAAACAACTTGCTTAGCTACTGAAGCATAATGTGTCAACAAGATGGAATTCCACTTTCTAGAGGCTAGAGTACCCACTCAATAGAAGAAAGCAATACATGATTACTGCCTAGAGCTTGTGGCATAATGCTAGCAACTCAGCATTTAGCAATAATGGAAAATGTCTGTCTCATTTTCATTCCCCTTGAAAAAAGTCACAATACGATGTCCTGAAACACTTCTGCTGTGAGTCAGCTCCTTAATCTCAACAATATCCTCAAACATTACCTTGTCCATGATAATATATTTATGGTGGATCTTAAAAGCACAAATGTAATAAAATGTAGGAAAAAAAACAGAAATATGAACTATAATAATGAAGAGTGGCCCTTCAATTTTAGTAGTAGATATCGGCTGTCTTCCTGATTTCCACTTTAAAGCTTCACAAATGACATAAGTCTTGAGGTCTTTTTGCTGTGTTTTATAATTTTTCTTTTGTTTTTCACAAACCCAATGCTTCTCTCTCTGAGATCATATCTAGGGTAGCAGGCTCTATCACTTTTTCCTCATCTTAAAACTGAGGCAAAGTTTCAGATTGTTGCACACACAGTTCTTTGTTACTCATTATATTTTACTCATCTGATTACAGAGCTTAGTCGTTTGAAAAAAAACTTGCAAGTATTTTTCTGAAATACCAATAATTGGTTTGACTGTCTTTATATTTTTAAATATCTTTCAAAAATGTCTAATTTTACATGTCCACTAATGAAGTATAAAGACACGTGATTTAACTGAACAGCTCTCTGTTTGCAAATAAAGTCTTCAACCTTAGGCAGATTTAAATCATTCTTGACAACTGCATGTGAAACATTGTCTTAAAATCAGATAGCTTAAGATTGGTAAATTCCCCATAAATAAGGACCATGCTGACTAGTGAAATGCACTGCATTTGTACTGAATTTTGTCACAGAGAATACTTATAAGTGACAGCTAAATGAACTCAAAGCTGTTTTCTACTACCTGCATTTGTATTTTATTGTTTTTGTATGTTATATTTTGACACTATTATACTTAACACTAGAGCTGGTTGAAAATTTTCCAATGGAACAGTTTTCTAACAGAAAACCCAGGGAATGTGTTGACTCAGTCAAAACTTTCAAAATAAACTAGGCAGGCAGGAAGGCAGACTGCCCGGTGGCTTACCAGCCAACCAGCAGGAAGGCAAGTTGCCTGGCTCACTGATCTCCCAGATTCCCTAGCTATTTTCCTGCCATGCTTCCTGGGTTCTGAGTGTCCCCAGAGAATACACTGCATATGATGTGCAGACTATTTTGATTGCTTTTGGTGTATGCTTCTTTAACTATGGAAAAATAACTAAAAAGCAAATAAACAGAATAAAAAGAACTGATACATGCAGTACCTAGCCTTAGCTATTGACATTGTACTTGAATATAATTTATTTTTCAGTGAATACTTGCAGTCCTGCAGTTTTAAAATTCCACCTACCCTGCAGGAAGGGAATGTATTTTTTTCCAAGGCCTCTGTTATTCATTGGGAGGGTCCTTACAGAACATGAAATCTGCTGAAAAACAGGGGGAATTTTAAGACTCAATTTTTGTATTATCATTTCAAGTGTACAATATTTCTCGTGTCACTAGTAACACCCGTCACACAGTAAGTTTGAGATTCTCACTCGTGGATTCTGTAATCAGCTGAGGGGGGCAGGAGGAAGGGCTACAAAGATACATATTATGATTCCCTGATCCTATAGCCATTTATACTGCCAGCCCAGGTCCCATCATAGTTTAGAGCAGCTTTACGGCTGGCTGGCTCTGGCTACAAGTAGAAAGGTCTGCTACCAAGGATCACTGGAGCACAGTAGTACTCCACCTTTGTACCCTTACTCTTGGCCATGGCCCCAATATGCATGCTACACCAAGGTGAAGATGGAGAGAGAGTGTCTTAAATTATAGCTATGCTGGCTTTACACTATCCAAAGATTTCTCCTTCATTCTAAGGGAATCCCTGTCTGGCTGGATCTGCTGGTTTTACACACCTTTTTTGCTGCTGGAGTGATGCAAAGGAACCATATCTTCTGAGAGAATCTGAACCTGAAAAGTCTGTTCTACATCTCACTATAATAAATTAAGATTAGTGGTGTGAATTCTTCAGGTGTGTGGACTGTATGTGTATACTGATGCACCCATTTTAATAAGCAAGTAATATACTTTTCCTTGGAGCTCAGTTCTAACCTCATCAGGTTCTCTGTTTTTAACGCCAAGCTTGTCTTTGATATATAGGAAGTAATATCCTAGGATGGTAGAAAACAAGACAAAGATGTTTTATTTATAAAGCTTTCCTGGGCCTTAATTATCACAGCTTTTCCTGTACCCAGGTCAGTTGGTACAATCTGTAGTGTCTTTCATATTTTGTTGCTGTTTTCTAGTATTAAATATGTCAACATTTTACATCTGAGCAATAAAAGTAGAGAGATAGGTCTGCTGAATAGCAATGAAAGCAGAACAACAGTGCATAATGCTAATACCTTGGGAAATTAATTAATATTTTATGAGTAATAAAAAGTGTGAAGGATTAGCCAAGACTGAAGGTCAATCAATGGCACCACTATATATGGAGCACTGTTCATAACTGAGAAAAAGATTTCTCCATAATGCTCCTCCAGTCAAAAATAAACATCACCAGATTCACATTGCTCTTCTTATTTGCTTTAAAAGGATCAAAGCCTGATTGCAATGGACACTGTACAGAAGCATATAAAAAGACAGTTAATACCTTCTCTCTTAGAATGCACAAACAGCCAACCATTTGTCTTATGGCCCTCTTTTGAACTTGTAAATTGTTGTCAATACTGTCTACTATTATCTGCAAAGAGACTTGTGCCAAATGTTTGTCCCTTTTTTCCACTGTGGTAAAGAAAACTTCTTATCTGTGGTCCTGATTCTGAAATCAGGTTGCTTATATACATGTTGACTACACCCCGAGGTCATGGCATAGAATGCATCACATGACTCCTGCCATGGGGGTTCTGCAGAAAAAAATCTTCTCTACGGACTTTTTTTTTTCGGCAGGGTCAGAGAGAGAATCAGAGCCACCAATTTCTGCCTTGTTCTTTCACACTTGGGTGTGGATTATAGGAGAGTGCCCAGAATGTGGCTCTCAGACTGGGCTAACATTTCCAATCTTTGCCTCAATGAAGTGTGTCCTCTTCTCAACATCTCTTAACCCAAAACAACCGGTCAGGTAAAATTCAAGTCTCATAATCTGCTCAGTAGCTACTAAAGCAGAGAGTCCTTAAAAGAAAACATAACAGCTTGCTAAACGGGTCAATATATATAGCCTTTAAATTAGGTAAAGTAACTGGAGATTCAAAATGTTGAAACATGAAGCTATAGAATGCAGTTTGATTTTGGTAGAGAGCAGAGCAAAAATCATTAGTGATTTTATTAAGGCTGTCAAGCGATTAAAAAATTAATCACGATTAATCACACTGTTAATAATAGAATACCATTTATTTAAATATTTTTGGATGTTTTCTACATTTTCAAATATATTGATTTCAATTACAACACAGAATACAAAGTGTACAGTGCTCACTTTATACTTATTTTTTATTACAAATATTTGCACTGTAAAAAACAAAAGAAATAGTATATTTCAAGTCACCTTATACAAGTAGTGTAGTGCAATCTCTTTATCATGAAAGTTGAACTTACAAATGTAAAATTATCTACAAAAATAACTGCATTCAAAAATAAAACAATATAAAACTTTAGAGCCTACAAGTCCACCCGGTCCTACTTCAGCCAATCGCTCAGACAAACAAGTTTGGTTACATTTACAGGAAATAATGCTGCCTGCTTTTTGTTTACAATGGCACCTGAAAGTGAGAACAGGCGTTTGCATGGCACTGTTGTAACTGGCGTTGCAAGATATTTACGTGCCAGATGCGCTAAAAATTCATATGTCCCTTCATGCTTCAACCACAATTCCAGAGGATGTGTGTCCATGCTGATGATGGGTTCTGCTAGATAACGATCCAAAGCAGAGCAGACCGATGCATGTTCATTTTCATCATCTGAGGCAGATGCCACCAGCAGAATGTTGATTTTCTTTTTTGGTGGTTCAGGATCTGTAGTTTCCGTATCGGAGTGTTGCTCTTTAAGACTTCTGAAAGCATGCTCCACACCTTGTCCCTCTCAGATTTTGGAAGGCACTTCAGATTCTTAAACCTTGGGTCGAGTGCTGTAGCTATTTTTAGAAATCTCACATCAATACCTTTTTTGTGTTTTTTCAAATCTGCAGTGAAAGTGTTCTTAAAACAAACATGTGCTGGGTCATCATCCGAGACTGCTATAACATGAAATATATGGCAGAATGCAGGTAAAACAGAACAGGAGACATACAATTCTCCCCAAGGAGTTCAGTCACAAATTTAATTAATGCACTATTTTTTTTAATGAGCATCATCAGCATGGAAGTATGTCCTCTGGAATGGTGGTTGAAGCATGAAAGGGCATACGAATGTTTAGCATATCTGGCATGTAAATACCTTGAGATGCCGGCTACAAAAGTGCCATGCAAATGCCTGTTCTCACTTACAGGTGACATTGTAAACAAGAAGTGGGCAGCATTATCTCCCTTAAATGTAAACAAACTTGTTTGTCTTAGCAATTGGCTGAACAAGAAGTAGGACTGAGTGGACTTGTAGGCCCTAAACCTTTACATTGTTTTGTTTTTGAGTGCACTTATGTAACAAAAAAAAATCAACCTTTGTAAGTTGCCCTTTCATGATAAGGAAATTTCCCTACAGTACTTGTCTGAGGTGAATTGAAAAATATTATTTCTTTTGTTTATCATTTTTACAGTGCAAATTTTGCAATCCAAAATATAAAGTGAGCACTGTACACTGTGTATTCCATGCTGTAATAGAAATAAATATATTTGAAAATGTAGAAAAACATCCAAAAATATTTAATAAATTTCAATTGGAACTCTATTGTTTAACAGTGCAATGAATCACAATTAATTTTTTAATCACAGTTAATTTTTTTGAGTTAATCATGTGAGTTAACTGTGATTAATCAACAGCTCTAGATTTTATCCTTTTTAACCAATCCTGAAATTTAATCTGAGGCATTTCTTTTTGTTTAGTCATTCTTGTTTCTCATTACTTTTCCACCCCCACCCTTTATTTTGTAGCCCTGTGCCAGTTCAGAGAATCTGGGGAACTCAGTGTTTTACATGCACCACTGCATGGACAGATAGGCAGTTATACCAAGGTCGAGAGATGCTAACCTATTCATAGAAGAAAAGTTACTGTAACTTCCTAGTTCAGCAAACAATTATTCTTCTGTGCTATCAGTTTGGGCAACATCAAAACCGCAGTAAAAAGTTCATTTTCCATCACAAAAAGACAAGAGCAACAGCATGCTGCTATTTTATAAATATATATATTTTCTCTCTTTCCAATGCCTCCATGGATTTAGTAATAATATCAGGCACAGGAGGACTCCCTTGGTATCAGCATCAGTTAGTCACTTCAACCTATCATTTAGTACGGCCTTTTGTGTATAGAACTTTTTCCCCTCCAGCCCTTTTCTTTTAAGATACAGTGGTAATTTTATTCAAGAAAATGACTGATTCACCTAGTCTGACCTCTTAGCACAACATATTTTCAAATGCTGCTTATTTTATTTTCCTAAAAATACCACTCATTCTGCACATCCCTAGTTAAAAACAGTTTTTATGAGACAATAAAGCACAGAGGTTTCTGCATTAATCTTCATTATGTTTCTTAAAATAGTCACACAAACAATGTCACTGAGATATCATTGACTGGTCATTCTCTCTCTCTCTTCATCCCCCTCTCTAATTGAGAAGGGTGGTACTAATACAATAATAAATGGTTTGCACTAGATCTTATTCAGTTTTGCTGAGTGCTGGGAGAAAAAAGTCAAAGCTCTTGGCTTGTCATTTGCACAGTTCAACTGCTCACTGTAACTACTTAGATCAGCAACTTCTCAAACCAATTAAAGCAAAGGATTCTGGGATGGACATACTCTACATGACAAAATAGTGATTTCTAGGCTCTGGCACTGTATTAAAATTGTTTATTGAAAGCTACTGAATCTCACTGTGGTATGAAGGGTAATTCAGAGTCATCAAAGTGAAAAGAAAATCTGTTTTTTTTTTAAGCTTCTTGTTAAATCCTGCAATCTCAATTGATTCCCAATGAGCTATAAGGAAAGTGCAGTCTTACCCCACAGCCCAGTCCATTGCTTGGCTCACATACTATTTTTCTCACTTCTGGTTCAGGAAGCAGGCCAGCACCACATCCTGGGGTAGGACACAGCACTCCGCCCATCTGCAGCACACACTCTTCTGCACCATAGCGCTGGTAGCGGTTGTACTGCAAGGCAAAACACATGTACTGTAGTTCAAGGAGCCTGGGGGGAAAATCCCAAACTTTTCTGCTCAATTTATCTTGCTCAATGAGGTCAGCAGTTATGAGGTTTCTTTTACACAGTAACTTCAGGTTATTTGTCAGATGTTTGGGGGCATCAAAGTACTGCCACATTGTTTCAGTAAACAGGGTAAATGCCACAATGCTTCATTCCACATTAGATACAAATTGGGGGAGAAAATCAAAGAACTGTAACCAAAAATTAACAGTATAATGTGTCAGAGCCAAAAGTATCCCACAATTACACAAGACAACTTTCTTTTAAAAAACATATTCCAGGTAGACAAACTGAGCTACAAAATCTTTCTCTGGGTAACAATTTATTTTAATTTCATGCGTAGGTGTTTCTGTTTCTCATTGTAGTGTCAGTGTTTCACAGACAGTCATTAAGTAGCCTCACAACACCAGGGAGGGAAGCATCTCCATTTTATAGATGGAGACACCAGAAAGTTAAGTGACCTATCCACGTTTACACAGGGATTCTGGGTCAGAGTCAGAAATAAAACACAAATCCTGTGAGTCCAAGCCCAGTGCCTTAGCCATGACACCACTCTTCTGTGTGTGTATAAGGAAGAAGTATAAATTGGACCATCTCTGCCATTTTTAATCAGTACCTTACTTCAGGACTGCTTGAAGAGTACGGGTGACAGAAACTGATCTTAAGTAAAGAAATACAATGGTCTCTCTGGTTTATCATTGGGGTTGACCACAGCCAGAGAACTTGTTTTTAAACATGACTGTTTTTGTCTACAGTAGATGCTAAGCAGAACTGACCAAAACATGCAGGGAACATTTTCATCCAAATTTTGAATCTTTGGAAAATTTCGACAAACTCTACTAGTTTTAAGTGTTTTAATTAGCACATTAGTTAACACATTTTAAAACCACCATTCACTTCAGAGTGTAGACAGACCTTAAGACAGTTAGGCCTTGGCTACACTTACCCGCTAGTTCGACGGCTGGAAATCGAACTTCTGGGTTCGACTTATCGCGTCTAGTCTGGACGCGATAAGTCGAACCCGGAAGTGCTCGCCGTCGACTGCGGTACTCCAGCTCGCCGAGAGGAGTACCGCGGAGTCGACGGGGGAGCCTGCCTGCCGCGTGTGGACCAAGGTAAGTTCGAACTAATTCGAACTAAGGTACTTCGAACTTCAGCTACGTTATTCACGTAGCTGAAATTGCGTACCTTAGTTCGAATTAGGGGGGTAGTGTAGACCAAGCCTTAGATGGAACCCGGGTGTTAAAATACAGTTGTGGGCTAGATCAGTCCAGCCTAATATATATTTATGTGGCCCTTGGCCCTCCTGACATATTCAGATTTTTAAAAATGAAAGCTGAAATTTTGTGCAAAGTAAGATTCTAGCCCTTGTGGTTGTGAAGAAAACCTTAAAAATGTCACATGAGGGTAAACCAATGCTGTGTTTTCTTCTTGAGTCTGCAGAGAGCCTGAAACAATAAAGGAGACAGGTTTGAACTCCTCTATCCACGTCACTAGAGAGTGTCAAGTAAATGACACTTTCATTTCATCATTGCAATGTCAATCACTGCAGAGGGTGAAATGGGGTATTGAAGAAAGGTCCAGAGAGAGGTGGGAATTGAGAATTTGCAACTGCAGGGAAGGAAATGCAGAGTGAAGAACAGAGAGGAAAGACAGGGAAGGACAGAAAGAGAAAGGAAGATGGGGAAGAAGGAAGAGAAACAAAGGATAGAAATAAAAGTGGTCCAAATGGTGGGCATATTTTCCCACTGAGTGACAGTGAGTTCATTAAGTATGTAACAAATAATAATAACTAGAAGTTTAGTTATTATGTAAAGGCCAAGTTCTACCCTTGAACTATGGCATACTTCTCAGTGATGTCAGTGGGCCTTCTGCTGAGGATGGAGGGTACACAGTCCTAAATTAAGGCCTCAGGACACAGACCACAATGATAAGTGGAGTTTGGCTCTCTCTGCTGAATGAGTTTGGCACTCTGGTCTAGATGGAATCTAAGCTGGTATAACATTCACATTGCAGGTGCAAGAAGTGTAAATTATACCAACTCACACTTCTGGTCTACACATTTGGTTTTTAGTCACTGGTGTAGCTGCAAAAGTATAACCCCCTACTGTAGTCATGATTTATTCCACTGCAGTAACTGGTCTAGCTTACCCTAGTTTCAAATTGGGATAAGCTAAACAGATACAAATCAGCTTGCACCAGTGTAAATCATGTCTAAACTAGGGTTTTGCACTGATGCAGCTCTACCAGTGGCTGGTAAAACTCCCGTGTAGAGCAGGTCTCAGTGAATCTGGCCCATTGCACAGTGAATAAATAAAAGAGAAAAAACTAAAAGGCAAGAGGGAAATGAGTTGGATGAATTTTTTCAAAAGATGGGGAACTGAGCTGAGGGTGTGCAAATATCACAAAACACAGTGTAAAATTACAGCTTTAATGGAAAGATTTAGTGCTTCTTAAAATTCTACCTAATATATAACTCATGAAAATTGTGGATTATTAAAAACACAACCGCACCAAAACTATGGAAAAATGAAGCACTGAGTCCAAACCCCCACACAGGGAGGATGCAAATGAGCACTTCAGCATACACACAGGGGCTCCCATGCACATTTTGCAGGTACAATTTAGGAGGCCCCTCATCATTTTGCAGGAGTTACATGCTACAGTAACACATTCTTTTTCACTGTATGTTTTAAAACAAGTATGAGAGTTTGGAAAGCCACCGTCAAGTTACATAATATCCATGTTAAAAATAATAATCTTATATCCTGTTTTATAAAATCTTTTCCAAACAGTTGGGAAAATCCATAAAAAAATACATCTCTCTTTATATTAAACAAAACAAAATACAAAAGCTAATTGGAGACATACCCTTTTAAAGAAGAATCACGCAGTGTATAAGAGGCATGAGCAAATCAGTTGAAAATTGGGGATTAATATCTTATATGCTTTACAGCCTTCTTGTTAGAAAGGAATCTGAAGACATCAGCATTTAGAGAGGCATCTATGACACGTGTCTGCAAGGTCCCCTTGAACGTGGGGGCTCAACGAGTCAAATGGTGTTTAACATTATTATGCATGAATCCATTTATCCCAGGGTAATGGGATAAATATTTAATGTTGGAATCTATCAATTTTCAACCAAGTTTGTGATTCTTGCAGTAAATATGTTGAGTGCTCTGAGTCATTCTGCTGGCCTTGAACGGAAGTGCTGGTAATCACAGCTGCAAAGCTCTCTGAGGACCTCATTTTTCTTCAGAGCACAGAGTGGACCTGAAGGTGAGGAGGGAGATTGTCTTACCCTGTCTTAAAAGGTAACATTCAATTGTGCTGAATGTTTGATTGTTAGTAGATTCCTATTATAGACACAAACACCAGCAATACTATAGTTGAGGGTCTGTCAGCATTTCCATTATAAATCCTCAGCTGAAAAGAGAAAATGATCTCCAGTCTCAAACTTGACATAAAAGAAGTCAGCAAGATTTCCCCCCCTTTATTAAAGAAATTTTCATGACAAAAATCAATCCTGTCTTTATAAGTTACACGCAGGAAAATGGATTTACAGGGTTCATTGGAAAAAAAACATTATATTTTGTCCAACGAATTTGACATTTTATACTGGTTCAGCACAGAAATCATGCCAAATCATTATACAATTATAGCACTGTCAAGAGTGATTTTCATAGCATAAAAAGCCAAATAAATGGATCAATTGGAAAACAGAGAAGATCCTACTAAATGCTTTGCACATTCTGCTATCCAGTTACAAACCTGTCTCCTATCTCTAGAGCTCAGATATATTTACAAAAGTGTCATTTTCCAATATTTGTAGATCAATTAAAGGCCCAGACATCAACTGAAAATGAAGAAGCAGAATCTGTACAAGTCTACTGTCATAACAAAAGTCAGTTATATTCTAATATACATTGTATTCTATGGTTAAAGAACAAAATATCTCACTTTATAATACGGGTACATTTATAAATAGCTTATAAAGGGTTAATACACAACGAAGAAGTGCTTAAATCATTTGCTATAGAATTCAAGAGGGCAACGGGTTGCTGTCAGAGGGCTGTGCCCTCTTGCAATAGGCCCTGGCATGACCGGTGCACCCATTTCTCCCGTGAGGTAATCCAAAGACTATACTTTAGGCTGTCTTGCTTCAATAGTACGCCTCCATGGGGCTGGGTTTATTACAAGAACACAGTGCAAATAGTTCAAAATTCAAGTCCCAAAACATAATTTGCACTGGGGTGATAAACAAGTAATCTTTAAAATCACATATCCTGAGGGCCATTGATGTAACACAGACCACATTCCAGTGCCTTCCACCACACCTGGATTCTTCGTTGGTCCTCTTCTGTCCCTCTTTCAGGACAGCCTCCACAGCCCTTCCAGCTGGAGTGCAACCCCACTCTTCCTAGCAGGAACCCCCACAGCATCTCTGATGGGTGATCTTCCTCACAAGAGGAGCATCCCTCACTCCTCCTGACCCTCTCTTTGTTCTTCTGGGTCCAGCTCTCCAATACAGAGACGTCAGCTGCTAAACCTCACCAGTGCTCTCCCTTCCTTCAGCCCTCTCTAGCCCTCGACTTTGGCATTCTGGCTCAGAGCCAGCAGGCACCTCCCTGTGCTGCTGTTCCTGCCATCATTCCATCTATCTGCCTTGGGGACAACAGCCAGCAAACTCCTCTTGCTGCTCTCCTTTCCATCAGCCTGCCCCCCAAAAAACACCTTCTGTATCTGGCAGTTCTCACCTGCCTCTTTTCCTCACTCAGGCAGCTCTGATTCACTGGGTCTCTTAAAGTCCTGAGGTGCTGCCCTACCTCTTAATTGGCCAAATGGAAGCGCCTGTTCTGGCACAGGGGAGCTGGATCCACTTCATTTTCTGGGGCCAGCCACCCGGTGACAGTTGCATACAATGCTGGGTTAGAACTCTCTCTAGCATCTTCTACTTAGCATTATGTGTAACACATAGAACTCATGTCTGTAACATGTTTACAACAGGTGAAACTTTTGTAAGTGCCTAAGTGACTTAGGAGCCTAACTTATTTTCAAAAACAACAGGCAAAATACACTTGACAATAGGTCTTAGGCTCCTAAATCACAGAGGCACCTGTGAAAACATTACCCATCTATTTATCATTTATGAACACCTTATAAATTATTTATGGATGTATCATTAATATCAATTGAAACTGAACAAACTATACTTAGGATAACTGTATATTCCACCATTTCACACAAACTTCTGAATGATCTAATGGATGGGGCACTGGACTGAACAGCTATTCAAGAGATCTGGATTCAATTTTTGACTCAGCCACACACTTTATGGGTAACTTTAGGTAAAACACTTGATATACTCTGCACCTCCATTTCCCATCTGTAAAGTGGGGGTGATACTTCCCTATCTCACAGGGATGTCACAAGGATAAAAATCCATTAATAACTGAGAGGTCATCAGGTACTATGGTGATGAGGGCCATATAAAGAGAAAGAAATTAAAGTTTCCCCAAACAACCATTTAATAACACTGGTCTACAATTTTTGAGAAGTCGTCTGCTTCAGAGATAAAATGTGCTATTTATTATGTATTTTGATGTGCTGAATTCAAATATGACAATTAAAACAACTGATTGGCTACTGTTTCTAAGATATTTAAGTTTTTACATTTTATGTCTATGTATATTGTGTAGATAGTAGAGTTTTAATCATAAATTGTAAACCTAGGTCTTTTCATGTGTTTATAGTTGCTTTACATGATAATATTTCACCTGTCCTGTTTATGTAACACTTTAAAAATCAGCAAAAGGGTTATATAAATAAAATTTATTATGAAACAAAAGGCAAAAAACGATTCTGTACATAGTTTAGTCCTATTCAGTGTCTACTCGGCGCTTCTTGGCTTGTCTCTTGTATTCATTAAATGGAGCATCTCTTGTCACTGTCCAGCAATAGTCTGCAAGCACTGATGGGCTCCATTTGCCCTGATAGTGTTTCTCCAGTGTTGCAATGTCCTGGTGAAATCGTTCGCCGTGCTCGTCACTCACTGCTCCGTAGTTCGGTGGAAAAAAATCTAGATGAGAGTGCAAAAAATGTATCTGTAGTGACATGTTGCAACCAAGGCTTTTGTATGCCTTGAGGAGGTTTTCCACCAACAACCTGTAGTTGTCTGCCTTGTTGTTTCCGAGAAACTTTATTGCCACTAACTGGAAGGCTTTCCAGGCCGTCTTTTCCTTGCCATGCAGTGCATGGTCAAATGCATCATCTCGAAGAAGTTCACGAATCTGAGGACCAACAAAGACACCTTCCTTTATCTTAGCTTCACTTAACCTTGGAAATTTTCCATGGAGGTACTTGAAAGCTGCTTGTGTTTTGTCAATGGCCTTGACAAAGTTCTTCATCAGACCCAGCTTGATATGTAAGGGTGGTAACAAAATCTTCCTTGATTCAACAAGTGGTGGATGCTGAACACTTTTCCTCCCAGGCTCCAATGACTGTCGGAGTGGCCAATCTTTCTTGATGTAGTGGGTATCTCTTGCACGACTATCCCATTCGCAGAGAAAACAGCAGTACTTTGTGTATCCAGTCTGCAGACCAAGCAAGAGAGCAACAACCTTCATATCGCCACAAAGCTGCCACTGATGTTGGTCATAGTTTATGCACCTCAAAAGTTGCTTCATGTTGTCATAGGTTTCCTTCATATGGACTGCATGACCAACTGGAATTGATGGCAAAACATTGCCATTATGCAGTAAAACAGCTTTAAGACTCGTCTTCGATGAATCAATGAACAGTCTCCACTTATCTGGATCGTGAATGATGTTGATGGCTGCCATCACACCATCGATGTTGTTGCAGGGGAGGGAAACGGTGGGGGCGAAGGACCTGTCTGGTTTTAAGATTAAGCTAGATAAGTTTATGGAGGGAATGGTTTAATGGGATAACGTGATTTTAGTCAAAGGAACAGCGTGCCATGGCAGGTAAATAGTATAATGGCTAATGAGGGTCAGGCTGGAGAATCTTGCCTATGTGCTCGGGGTTTTACTGATCACCATATTTGGGGTCGGGAAGGAATTTTCCTCCAGGGTAGATTGGCAGAGGCCCTGGAGGTTTTTCGCCTTCCTCCGCAGCATTGGGCAGGGATCGCTAGCTGGAGGATTCTCTGCTAATTGAAGTCTCTAAACCACAGGATTTGGGGACTTCAACAGCAGAGTCAAGGGAAAGGGTAGGGACGGCTTTGTGGCCTGCATCATGCGGGAGGTCAGACCAGATGATCATAATGGTCCCTTCTGACCTTAAAGTCTATGAGTCTATGAGGCTACAAGGTCACCTTCCATGAAGAAGAATGGGACAAGATCCTTTTGACGGTCACGGAACATGGAAACCCTAACATCACCTGCCAGGAGATTCCACTGCTGTCGTCTGGAGCCCAACAGCTCTGCCTTACTCTTGGGTAGTTCCAAATCCCTGACAAGGTCATTCAGTTCACCTTGTGTTATGAGGTATGGTTCAGAGGAGGAGGATGGGAGAAAATCTGGGTCCTGTGACACTGATGGTTCAGGACCAGAAGTTTCATCCTCTTCCTCGTCTGACTCAAGTGAGAATAATTCTGGTGCATCAGGAACCGGCAGTCCTTCTCCGTGGGGTACTGGGCATATAGCTGATGGAATGTTTGGATAATGCACAGTCCACTTTTTCTTCTTTGACACACCTTTCCCAACTGGCACCATGCAGAAGTAACAATTGCTGGTATGATCTGTTGACTCTCTCCAAATCATTGGCACTGCAAAAGGCATAGATTTCCTTTTCCTGTTCAACCACCGGCGAAGATTTGTTGCACAAGTGTTGCAGCATATGTGTGGGGCCCACCTCTTGTCCTGATCTCCAATTTTGCAGCCAAAATAAAGGTGATAGGCTTTCTTAACCATAGTGGTTATACTGCGCTTTTGTGATGCAAAAGTCACTTCACCACAAACATAGCAGAAGTTATCTGCACTGTTCACACAAGTACGAGGCATCTCTGCTCACTTTGGCTAAACAGAAATGTGTCCCTTTGCAAAATCAAACACTGACAAATAAGAGAGCACGACACTGTATGATTTCTAGAGCTGATATAGGGCAATTTGTTCAGCAGAGTGATGTAAGCTTTGTTATGATTGCATCATCCATGACTTCTAGGAATAACATGATGCAATTCAGATCATGTATGACGCAATACCAGCTTCAGATTGCATCATTCATTGTTTTGCCTAAAAAGCAAGAACTGTCCAAACCCAGTCATAGATTTATTCATAGATCTAGTCAAAGATGTATTTTAGTCATTTCTGGTTTAAATTGAGATCCCTTCCCTTTATAACTCACTTATCCTCCGCCATTCCCAAGTCAAGGGTCGTATATACTGACCCAATAGCATATCTTGAAAACTAGAGCCAATCAACAATTTTAAGCATCATTTTCGTTCTCAGTGACCCAGAATTAGTAAAGTTTGACTACATTTATTTCAGAAGCATTTTGGCTGTAGAGCAGTGTAATAACACCAGGCATGGAAGGAATCAACTACAAGCCTTCTACCATTGTTAGAAACTAGCTTTAAAAGTAATCTAATGTAAATTTGAGGAATTCAGATATTGCTGTGATGAAGGCCACAGAAATATCTATAAGTAAGTAATTGGAGACTGCTGATTTTCATACATGAATAAATAAACATGGAAAAAACTTGTATTGTGTACATTTCCCATTTAACAGTATTTTAAAAAATGTTTAAAATACACTTAAAATTGTGATTAATTTTAAGTGACAAGCACTCCAGCAACTAAGTCTTTTGCATGAAAAATATATTAATGCCAGAGGAGAACAATCTGCTGAGGAGTTCTGGAAGGAGATCAGATCATTCTGGGGACTGGAAAGGGGACATGGTAGCCTATCACTTTTATGACACAGATTTGAATGCAGCAAGGTTGCTAGTAATCAAAAATGACAAAAGCTGAGGGTATTTGAAGTTTTTGGGCATTTAGTATATTTGGACATTTAAAGGGCCAATTTACCAAAGCTGAAAGCAATGGTTAGCATAACTGAATGGGAACCCATATTTAAAGTGTGGGTGTTTACAAAAACTGTGTATTGTTCAAGGACATCCAACTTGATGTCCAAAAAGCCACGTTTCCACAGACATAAAAAAAGGTATGCTGGCCAAAAAGCCATACCGGTTAAAGGGAGATTTGGAAGCGCTGCTAAAACATAAAACATCAATATATAAAAGGATGAAAAACACGGGAAAAGGGCAATGAATATAAGCTACAAGTTAAAAAATGTAGGTGTCAAGGAAAGCTACAGGAATCAATGAAATATCAATGGCCAGTAAGATTAAACACAATAAGATTGTATTTTAAAAACATATTAGGAAACAAAAACAACAAAAATCCCTAGGTCAGGTATAAGTCCATTGCTAGATGTGGATGGTAAAATTGTAAATAATGCTGTAGAAAAGGCAGAAATGTTCAATAGATATTTCTTTTCTGTATTTGAAATGAAGCAGGAGAAAATATCCATCCCATATGATGTGGGGTTTACCATCTGTGATAAAGGAGGATGTGAGTCAGCAGCTGCGCAAATTAAACATTTTCATTTCCACAGGACTGGATTATTTCCATGTAAGAGTCTTAAAAGAACTACCTGAGGAACTCTCTGCATCACTGTTATTTTTAATATTTTAAATAAATCTTGGAAACCTGGGCCAAGTCCAAAGGATTAGAGGCTTACCAATGTAGTTCCAATATTTAAAAAGGGTTAAAAGGAAAACCCAGGTTAGCCTGATGTTGATTGTGGATAAAATAATGGAAAGGTTAATTTGGGACTCTATCCATAAAGAATTAAAGGCTAAAAATAGATTTTTTGCCAGTCAGCATAATTTTATGGAAGGTTATGTCTTATCAAACAAACCTGTTGCCTTCTTTAAAAAAATACCCAATCCTCCCCCCCAAAAAAACCCCCAAAGATAATAGATCTGATTTTAAAAAGACAACTATGGTGATGCCTTGATTTCTCTAAGGCATTTGACTTAGAGCTTGTCTTCACTATGGGCTAAGTTGCACTGCTGCGATTGATGCAGTGGCATTGATTTAGCGGGTCTGGTGAAGACGCGATAAATCAATGGGAGAGTGCTCTCCCGTCGACTTCAGTACTCTACCTCAATGAGAGATGGAAATTATGTCGATGGGAGAGCATCTCCCAATGACACAGAGCGGTGTAGAAACCATGTTAAGTCGATATAAACTACTTCAACTTAAGTTGTGCAACTTATATTGTCTTAACCCTCTAGTCTAAACAAGGCCTTAGTTCCACATGACATTTTGAGTGAAAAGCTTGCATTATGTGGAACTAAGAGGACACAGATTACATGGTTTAAAAACTGGCTCGCTGACAAATCTCAAAATGTAGTGTTAATAGGGAGACATCAACGAGTGGGACAATTTCTTGCAGGGTTCCAGAGGGACTGGTTCTTGGTCCAATAATATTCAATATTTTTATCAATTATCTAAATGATTATATAATATTCTTTGTTGATAAAGTTTGCAGAGGACAAATAGATTAGTGCAGTACTAAATAATGAGGAGGACAGGTCTGATCGGAATCACATGGTGAAATGCTCACAATCCAACAAAATCCATCTTAATACAGCAAAATGCAAGATAATACATCTGAGACAAAGAATGAAGGTCTGTAACTACAGGATGGGGGAGACTGTCATGGAAAGCAATGATTCAGAGAAGGACTTGGGGATACCAAACTGGGAGGGATTGCAACTGCTTTGGAGGACAGGGTCATAATTCAAAATGATCTGGACAAATTGGAGAAATGGTCTGAGATAAACAGGAGGAAGTTTAACAAAGACAAATGCAAAGTGCTCCACTTATGAAGGAACAATCAGTTTCACACATACAGAATGGGAAGAGACTGTCTAGGAAGGAGTACGGCAGAAAGGGATCTAGGGGTTACAGTTGACCACAAGCTAAATATGAGTCAACAGTGTGATGCTGTTGCAAAAAAAGCAAACGTGATTCTGGGATGTATTAACAGGTGTGTTGTGAGCAAGACACGAGAAGTCATTCTTCCGCTCTACTCTGCGCTGGTTAGGCCTCAACTGGAGTATTGTGTCCAGTTCTGGGCACCTCATTTCAAGAAAGATGTGGAGAAATTGGAGAGGGTCCAGAGAAGAGCAACAAGAATGATTAAAGGTCTTGAGAACATGACCTACGAAGGCAGGCTGAAAGAATTGGGTTTGTTTAGTTTGGAAAAGAGAAGACTGAGAGGGGACATGATAGCAGTTTTCAGGTATCTAAAAGGGTGTCATAAGGAGGAGGGAGAAAACTTGTTCACCTTAGCCTCTAAGGATAGAACAAGAAGCAATGGGCTTAAACTGCAGCAAGGGAGGTCTAGGTTGGACATTAGGAAAAAGTTCCTAACTGTCAGGGTGGTTAAACACTGGAATAAACTGCCTAGGGAGGTTGTGGAATCTCCATCTCTGGAGATATTTAAGAGTAGGTTAGATAAATGTCTATCAGGGATGGTCTAGACAGTATTTGGTCATGCCATGAGGGCAGGGGACTGGACTCAATGACCTCTCGAGGTCCCTTCCAGTCCTAGAATCTATGAATCTATGAATCATTGAAGATAACCATCTGAAATTGAGCTCTCAGTGCAAAGCTGTGACAAAAAGGGCTAAAGCAATCTCTGGAAGTATAAAAAGGGGAATATCAAACAGAAGTAGGGAAGTGATTTTGCCTCTATACACAGCATTGGTAAGAACACTGCTAGAATACTATGTCCTGTACTAGTGTCCATGTTTCATGAAGGATGTGGAAATATGGGAGAGAGTTCCAAGGAGGGTCACAAAAATGATCCAGGGGCTGGAAAACAAGCCTCAGGATGTGAAGCTTAAGGAGCTCGACCTATTCAGGTTACCAAAGAGAAGATTGAGAGGTGATTTGATCACCATCTATAGGTACTTACACATGGAAACAATATTCACTGGAATGAGGTAGCTTCTAATCTTGCTGACAAACAAGTTTGATTAACCAGAAGATTCACTAGCTGGAAGCTGAAGTTAGACAAATACAGCCTTGAAATAAATTGCAATTTCCTAGCAGTGAGTTTAATTACACATTGTAACAGTGAAACTCACCATTGCTTGGAGTCTTTAAGACACGAATAGATAGCTTTCTAAATGATATGCTTTAATTCAGGCATCGGTGACACCCCAGTCTCTCCTATTCTCTGCCTATGGCACACAGCAGTTTAGTCTCCTGAATCTGGAATACTTCTGTCTAACAGAAGTCTTTGGACTCAGTAATGGGGTATTTAAGTGAAATCTGATGGCCTGTGTAACCCAGGAAGTCATACTAAATAATCTGATGGTCCCTTCTGCCCTTAAACTCTATGAAAGGTCTATGTAAAATACATTGGTTGGTTATCCCGGGCCATATCCTAGTTGAAAGGTATTCAGAGCAAAACCAACCAACCAAACAAAACCAAACCTCTGATCAGAAACGGTATTAAATGTCATGCTTATTGCCAGTCTCAGGGGGGAAAAGGTCAATGATTTAATGAACCTAAGACTTTTATATACTTGAAGTAGTCCCTTCAGATCAGGGTAGAACTACATTGGAAAAGCAGACTACAAAAGCTTTAGTGCCCCAGCCAATGCTGAACTGTATCTTTCTTTAGGCCAAACAGAGAACTTCCAAAGTCCAGCATGGCTATCTAACACCTAAATGAAGTCCAGATCATTCCTTCCCAGAGATAAATCTATGAAAAAGACAAACTTAAGCTGCAGAGTTTCCATCACATCTTGATTTTGAGGTATGCACAGTTTGGAATTTATAGACTTAGCAGGGACCTCCTAATGGAGAGGGGAATATAGATGGAGGCTGGACAATGACAGTATTCTCCCCCACTTCAAATTCCTTCATGGGATCCACTTGGGGCTCAGAACAGTTCCTGATTTTTCTAGCCCCCAATATATTAGGCCTGGTTTTACTCTCACACTAGAGTAAATCCTGTGGCTTCAACAGAGTTACTCCTGATCTACATGAGTATAAAACTAGTGTAAGCGGGGATCAGGATCTGCTCAGCTGCGTTAAGACTTGGAGATTAAGCAAGCCTCTAACCATTCTGAAATACGTTATGAAAACATTACTTACTTGCCATGGCTCTCTACAATATTGCTTATGCTATTTTAATTCTGTATTTTAAAAATTATGTATATTTCTTTTTCTTTCTACATATCTAAAAACATCTGTTTGATAGTACGACTTCCAATGAATTTAGACTAAAGTTTAATGATCGGTGCAAATCAAGAATTTCTAATATTTAAAAGGTAATTTAAGTACTTTTTCAAACTACAAGTAAGGGTGTTTCAGAGGGAAAAAAACACTTGCTAGAGTAAGGTTGTTTTTACTATTCCCATAAATCAAATAACCACCTGTGTATTTTAAAATTAATTTTGGAGGCTACTAGTCTATAGGTGGACTTAGCATTTTAGGTAATTTTTGTCACATATTTATAATATATATAAAATGTACATAAGGCAATTATTTGATACCACAATCCAAAAAATATAACATACCTAGTGCTAATATAAATAATTTAAAAAAATCTATCAGGTATGTAAGTATTATTATAAACAGGAAGAGGGGGAGTAATTGACATTCACACAAATGGAGATGATGGATTAGAATTCACGTGTTCCTGGCTCTTCCTCATTTGTACCGACCACTCTGCCACTCTACATCCCCTGTGCTGTTGGCCACCCTCTGTTGGCTGGTGTCTGGGAAAGGGTGAAACTATGGTACCACCTCCTCTCTGTTCCCTTTGGGACATTATGCACGCACGCATGGGGAGCAGGAAGGGAACTGTGCTCTGAGTTCCTGGGCTGGAATTCTGTCTGGATCTTGAGGGCCATGAAATGACAGATAAGGCATCTTTGGCTCTGTCTGCAATTGTGCAAAAGCATAAAGACCAAGGTGAATCTGGCCCTTAAAAACTAGAGAATATTTCAGATAAGAAACTAATGATAAGCCCTGTGCAGGATGGATTTGTAGATGAAAAGTGCTGCAAAGGAGGAATTTGAAGGAGAGGGTGCAAGATGAAGAAAAAAGGGGAGATTATTTTAAGTTTATGGTATGCATGAAAGAAGGCATGAAGCTGAGAGTGAGGAAAGGAAATAAAATAAGCGGCAAGGAGAGAAGACTATGAAAAATATAGGTGGTGAGAAGGGGGGTGTGGAACATGAAAGCAGATATAAGAGAGGCACGTAGGGCCTTGACAGTGAGGTTCAGGAGGTTGGATTTTTTTCTCCAGTTTAGAGATGAAAAGCCAGTGAAAGGATTTAAGAAATATGAGGCTGCCCTCTCAATGACAGAAGAGCAAGATGACTTTAACAGTGAACTTTTACATTGTGTGGAAGGAGAAGAGAGTATTGGGGAAGGCAGAGAGGATAAGGTTAGCGTAATCCAGGAGAGGCCAAGATGCAGAAAAGAATTCTAGCTGTAGGTGTAGTCTGAAGAGAAAATGTTTTGAAGATATTCAAAAAGGAGGTGGTGACTGGATTTGGGGGGAGTAGAGAAAAGTCACTGGTGATATGACATTGGGACACTGTAAAGCTCATGACATAGTTAATGGGAATAGAGATAAGAGGTGGTAGGGAGGGATCAGGAGTTCAGACATCTCAGTTTCATAGAGAGTGAGTTTGGGACTGTGGTGGCATACACAATGGTTGAGTTCAGAGTCAAATGGAGATCTGAGGCTGAATAGATGAGTGGTGGACAGGTGTTGAGAGGTGGATTTAGAGTCACTGGCAGAGAAATAGTAGCTGAAGCCAAGGGAATGGATGGAGTCAATAAAGGAAAAGAGAAGGGGAGACAGGACAAGACCATGAGGTAGCCAACAGATAGGAAGAGTCTTATATTCATGAAAGAGATAAAGACTTGAGGATGAAACTCCATATTAACAAAACAGCCCACAATTTGCTCAGGTCTTTCCAATACTGTATTGGTATTGGAAAGGTATTGGAAAGACCTGGGCAAATTCTCCACAGCAAATAATTTATCTAATGAATATTGTTTCTTTCTCTGTGAATTTTCCAGGGGCAGCTGACAATTTTCTCAATTTGAAATTTCTAAATTGAAACTATTTGCTTAAAAATTTGTGAGAGTAATTCTTGGTCCATAGACAGTTACAACCACTTCGTTGCAATATTGTGTATTTGAAATTCAAACTCCAAACTGTTGATTATTTTAAACTGGTCACACATGATTGGATGAATGTAATGTGATAATGAGTTCAAAATTCACTTTATGTGAATATCTTTAACATACACTTAAAATTCACTGGTTCCACAAATATTCATACCATCAAACTCATTCAGTAGTATATGTGATGGAAACATAGTACAACAGGGGCACAAGCACATTTTCAACAAATTCCTTTTAAAATATGAATGAATATTACATTAAGTATGTAGAAGATTGTTATTGCAATAACCAGGGGGTGGGTGGTCAGGCCTAGTGGTCAGAGCTGGAGATAGCCTAGGTTCCAGGCCAGGCATCAGAGCCAGAGACAGCACAAGAGTAAGGCGTTGGAGCAGGGACCTGGAGTAAGTCAGGAAAGCAAGAACTGGGAATAGATGAGGGTCTGGGATAAGGACAGGAACCATAAGCAGGCAGGAATTCAGGGCTCAGGAGTCAGGTAAACGGGAGGGGTCCACTGTAGCAGCCAGCCAGGGAGTTCTCTAATTGCTCTGACAACTTCCTGTGTTACTTCATGGTTTATACAGAGTTCCTCGGCCAATCAGGGTTGTTGGATGTTTCCCTCAATTGGGAGCTTCAGTGTAGGGGCCCCTCTGCAAGCCAGCACTTCACTGGTTCCCTTCTCTGATTACTCCGGTGAGTTGCTGGGTGTCAGTTGTGGCCAAAGGACACGTGGGCCTGGGTTCAAAGCTCAAGATCCCTCACAGTTACAAAAAGGAGGGTGAAAAATTGTTCTCTTTAACCACTGAGAACAGGACAATAAGTAATGGGCATAAAGTGCAGCAAGGGAGACCTAGTTAGGAAAAACTTCCTAACTGTCAGGGTAGTTAAGCACTGGAATAAATTACCTAGGGAGGTTGTGAAATCTCCGTCATTTGAGGTTTTTAAGAACAGGTTAGCCAAACACCTGTCAGGGATGGTCTAGATAATACTTAGTCTTGCCTCAGTGCAGGGGACCGAACTAGATGACCTGACAAGGTGCCTTCCAGTCCTGCATTTCTATGATTATTTCCACACACACCCCAGCATTCTCTCAGCACTACTGTCACACCTCATATAACATAAACAGGGTTCTGTTAAAGCTACCACCCATAGCAAAAGATTGTTCAGATACACACCATCCTGGGGCACTTCTTCCTCAAAATTCCAACACTGGAGAGGCTCCTTTGCATAAAATCTCCTAATGCACAAAGGAATTTTACTGAAGAATGGAGTGCCTCCCTGAAGGCTTACTCTCATTCAAGGGATACAACATCCAAAATGTTCCTAAAGAAAAGACTGTGATGAGTTGCAGCAACAGCTAATGAGAGATCTGTTAAAATGGATCACTCCCCTGTCAAAATATCAAGAAACTGGCCAATACATTCTGCCACACTGTCAGAATTGACAATATAGCAGAGAGGTCTAGCTATACATTACTGAGCAGCTTCTTTCCTTGTCACTAGCCTGTCATCTGATTTCTCTATGCTACGTCCTGTTGGGGGCACTCAGGTACAGCAGCAGATTTCTCCTGCGTTATTTGTTTTCCCTTTTGCCCCTCACATATAGCTATTTTATTCATGAATCACAATATTCCATTTAAACAATTAAACATGTTTTTTATCACTCTTGGGGAAAAAAAGAGGAAAGTTTCTCAGAGTCATTAGGAAGAATCCATAACTGTTCCATACAGATTGCCAGTAATCTTGCTGTGTTTGTATAACTGTAGTGTTTAGGTCTGAATCGAAGCACACCCTCTCTTTTCTCTAGATTGTTGTTGAATTACTTGCCTTATACAGTATTTGGACAGAGCCCGCATTTATATTTGCTGCATCTTTAGCATATTTTTGTAAGCAGCTTGTAATATCATTACTTGTGGACTCATTTCCGTTTAATCACACAGAAAGCCAGCCTCACAGGACAAATATCTGCTCTGTAGGAGACTGACTTTCTTACATTGTTTTATTTTTCAGCAGTTCCTTAGCTAATAAATCTTTCCTCCCAGCCCTCAGCATCTGTCATGTACCTATGAAGTGAAATGGTTAGATAGAGGGCTGGACCTTATCCAAAGGAAAATGAAGGATTATGAATGATGAAATCAAACTGCACGGGGCGGGGGGGGGAAGTCCCACACAGCTAAAATTGTGAAAGTTTAGATTTCGGCTCTGCCAAGGCAGTCTGTTCTGGAGATTCTCTTTATGTTTATTGGTTTGTACAGAACAAGAGCTTTGTACATTGGGAGAACTTACACAACGAAGACCCAAACCAACCAGAACCACTCTTGCTGTATTTCCTTCATGTTATAATACACCAGGAAACCACAAGACGATAGACAATGAAAAGCCAAAACACTAGGATGTCCTTTCTCCTGCAAATGTTTCTGAAGAAGCTTGCCTTTGGAGGCTAGAGCTGTATAAATAATCAGTTTTTTGGTTCACTAGCCAAACTGGAAAAAAAAATTCATTTCGGATAAAAAACAAAATGTTTTTTTTCAGTTGCCTCAGACATTTTAACTGATTTTTTAAACATTAAAAGTAAATGAAATTTGGAACCAGAGAAGGTAGCATCCCCCTTCTGTGAGAGAGCTGTTAGTCCCCACTTTGCCTGATTCAGAGCATGGATTTGAATCTTGGTCTCCCACATCCTGAATTCCTTAGCCACTGGTCTACAATGGGGGCACCAGTATCATCTCTGCCTCCTCCATTTTGTGAATGGCAAACAAACCCCCTTGCAAATATAGCCCAAACACATATTTCCTTTTAGAAATGTAAACACCACTCCTTTTGACATTTAAAAAAATCTTTGACCAAAACAATTAACCAGAATAGACATGAATTTATGAAATGTTTTGGCCGACCCAAATCTGCATTTCAGATGTAAAAGTTTCACCCAGCTCTATTGGACATTTTACTAGTAAGGACTGTGAGGCACCCTCTCAAAGTGTGACAGATGAGGCAGAGCGGTAATCTGTTGCCATCCATTTGTGTTGCTTTACCAACACTCTGCATTTCAGTAAAAACTGTTTCATAAACCAGTTAATAGTAGTAAAGTTAAAAAGTCCACAAAACACATCATGTACCAGTGAAATGAATATACAGTGTGGTGGGACAGGTTTCCATCAGTCAGGAATGGGTTAAAGGGCTCCCCTGAGCACAATCAGACCTAACCCAGTGAACCTATGAGGCCTGTCAAATCTGGAGAGGGTCAGCTCCTTGCAAGGGAGGTGTAGAGTGGCACTCAAAAGTAAGAGCTAGAGCTCTCTAGCCCAATGTTCTTCACTTCAAGGCCCGCGGACCCTAAGTCAATCTGTCAATCGCGCTCTCCTTAGCAAGAACATGGCGAAAGAGCCTCTGCTGCCTATGGTGGCTAGGTGCCCGGTTTTCAACCTTACAGTGTCCAGTGTCCGGTCCGATCTATCACCCAAAGTCGGGTTACTGTGAGCAGGGGAGGCACTCAGTCATCACCCGCGCCAGCCCCTACTCAGCTGGGGCCACCTCCTACCTGTGTCGGGCGGCTGCAGCTCCCAGCCCCAGCTCCACAGACAAGTCCCTCCTGACCCGGGTGGAGGCGGGTGTGGGAGGGGAAAAGCAGTGAGCGATGGAGGGGAGGGGGGAAGGGAGTGGATGGGACAGAGCCTCGGGGGAAAGGGCAGGGGCAGGGCCTCGGGGGAAAGAGGTGGCGCAAGGGAGGTTCTGGCACTCCTGCTAGAGTGTCCGTTTTTTAAATGTTACCAAGTTGGCAACCCTACTGCTGCGTGGGACCTTTGAAGAAGTAAAGGGACTTTTTTTTACTTTGTTTCCCCGTTTTGTTTAGAACCCAGGGTGCTCAGGCTAGGTCTTATGGACACTGAGGGGGCTAGGGACCCAGACCCCCTTTACAGAATATAGTGACCACTGACCTTGTGGGGAATTGCTGGGTGAGTCCAGACATTTTGTGGGCTGCAGTATTATTTGGTTTTCCCCTTAGATTTTTGGACTGCTATTCACCTGGGGGTTTGGGGGTGCAAGCTCCTTAAGACTTATGGCTGTAACACCAAACTCAGCACTTGCTCTAAAGTGATGCCTACTGTCAGAGAAGGATGTCTGTGGCAAGAGAGGTGTCCACCCAAACCCCATGAGGGTGCTCTGGTGGTACAATCCATGACATGTAGTGTCACAAACTTAAAGAAATGGTAAACCCTTGATTCCCTCTCCCCAGGAAGGCTGGAAAGCCTGATTCCCTCTCTCTGTAAGGTCTGAGTCCTTGCTGTTACAGACAAAAGATTACATCATAGGAATAGTTTGTGCTGTCAGCAGCAGCAGGGGTGACAAAGTATCTCATACTTTACTGAGAGAGATTGAGCTGAGGGACAAATACGAACTTTTCTTGAAAACGTACTTAATTTATGTTATTTGCATAAAACTAACATTCATACTGTGGGCCAACATTTTGTTACTTTCCAGGACAGAGGAACACTTGGGCAGATCAACACAAATGCTTTCAGAAACAGTAAAGTTTTCTAAGTAGTAATCCTGGGATAACCATCAGGAAGAAAAATGTAAAGCCACAAATCCCAATAGCACTACCACTCACCTGTACCCCACAGTCAAACCCCTCAGCACGATGCACCAGGACCTAGGACCAATACTTAAGGTAGGCCTCTACCCACTCTGAGAGTCCTACATGGAGACAGGAGAAGTAGGAGAGCGTCTGGATGGCTGCACTTCAGGAAGAAGGAAAATCGGCTGCCTGCACTAGATAAGAGGCTTATCTTGTTAAGATTTATTATTTGTGTTGCGGTGGCACCTAGGAGCCCAGATTATGGGTGAGGATCTCATTGTGCTCAGCACTGTACAAACACAGAATAAAAAGAGCATCCCTGCTCCAAAGGGCTTACAGTCTAAGGGTGTGCCTGCACCACAGCTGGGAAGTTTGACTTATAGCACAGGGTGGATGTACACAGACTAGCTCTGGTGTGGTGACACAACACTTGTTTCAAGCAAGCAATTATAGCTATGACAGTGAAAATCAATCCCTCTTCTGCAAGTTAGTTTCTTTAAACTGTTCAGCCCACAGTCCTGAGCAAGTTACCAAGTAAAACAATGTGCAAAAAATGGATGATATTGTTCAAAAAAATTCTGTTGAAACTGGGATTTTCTTTCTTTCTAACAGGAACCTGGGTTTTGGACCAAACTAAATTTGTCATTAAAAGTGTCTGCTCTCCATGGAAAATTTCAATATTTCAAAACAGAAATATTTTGATTTTCTGGGTAAAGATCGTCTCTTTTTTTTTTTTGCAAAAATGTCACTTTATTTGTTGAAAACTCACACTTTTCTGCGTGTGGGGAAGGTGGAGTGAAAACAAAAACAAAAAGCATGTTCTGACCCGCGCTAGCTGACACCTCATCCATTAAAACTGTCCAGTCAAAACACTTATCCAGTGATCCAAATTATGGCCACTTCTTTCAGTGTCCTGGTCTGTTGTTAGAGCAATTTTGTAACCTTATGAGGAGACTTGAAGACTGCTAATCAGTTCTTTCAGTTTAAACAAATCCAGGTTGTATGAGTTTCTGTCTCTTACTTTTGCTTAATTTTATAAAGTTTTATACAAGTCAAGCAAGCTAAACTTGCTACCTTTTGCCTGGTTGAGGTAATTAAGGATATAGGCTTTTCACCCAATGCGTATCATGATAGCTACACTTATCAGGAACTCTGGAGTTCACGTAATTGAGGTTATACTCCTCTGTACAGCCACACTAAGTATTCTGGTGGGTTGTCCATTGCTATGGAACTCCTTAACATCAGATACCAGCATGACCATGGAACTTACCACCTCCCAAATTAAATGTAAAAACCATCTCTTTGCACTAGTTTTACCTCACTGTTCATGTTTAGATAAAGAAACCAGGCACACACATTCAGTATGTTCTCCAACAGTTTGTCCTTCCAGGTGCCAAGCATCCTCATCTCCTATTGGCTTCAATAGGAGGTCAGTGTGTTCAGCACCTTGCAGGATTAAGCCCCAGACGGTGGAGAGGATAGTATGGTCTTAGAAAGAGAGAAAATTTCACATTTGCTTTATTTGAATTTCTGTGAGCTCTGATACCACAGTGACGGAGACATTAAAAACCGAACTAGACTAATCATATTGTAAGGTGCATCTATTCTCCTTAGGCTTTTGAGAGGGGGATGGGTTGAAGAGGGTGTAAGGGGTTAAGATGGGTAGAAACTGTTAGTCCCAATGGGCAAGTTGGAGGCAGTATGGTTTTCTATTATATACATGAATAGAGCATATGACAGACACATTTTTAAAGACTGAAAAAAGTAAAATATGTGCTGTATAGTCATGTAAGTAAGAAAATTCCCTGAGTCTTTCCTCTCTTCCCCTTGGCTTTTGTACAACCTGTTTTCCTAATTTAGATGTATTTTCATTTTCTTCTTTTTTTTTTCAGACCAAAGACTTTCTCTCATTAGTTGTTTCCCAACTGTTAATTTTAAGTGTGCACACTAGTTCCAGGCCGTGTTACAAAAGTCATCGTTAGACTTGTTACAATTGTGCTTTTGTAAGTAGATAACATAACTACAGTAATCTCTGTACTTAGGTGTGTCGCAGTTTCAGGGTTAACTGCACCCTATACACACACACACACACACACATCTTCCTGTAGGGCACCATCTTAAGGTTTCCAGCTCCTAGCCGTCACCTCTGTCAGGTGCAGACCCATGTCTCTCACCATCCAGACCGAGAGGGTAGGCTTACAGTCCCTCTGCACTTCACTGTGGCTTCCCAAGCAGGTCTGACTGGCGTCCAGCCAGGGGTGTTGGAAATGGGGAGGTTGGTGGGCCACTTTTAAAAATTGATGTAGTTTGGAGGTAGAGGGCCACATTGCCCCCCAAACTGGAATCCTCAGGCATGTGTGGAGTGGTGTCAGCAGAGGCTGTGCTTTGCACTGGGGGAACTCATAAGGTGATCAACTCCCCCCGCCGTGAACCACAGCCCTCTGGGCATTGTGAGGCTTCTTAGTTTGTTTAATATTTATGAGGTGCTTTGAGGTTCTCATATAGAAAATGCTATATACATTCAAAATGTTGTTATAGTTTTGAATAATAGACTTTTAAAAATACAGAAAAGTTCTGGACCACAAAAAGATATAGATAATATCAAAGATAGCTTTAAATATCAATCCCTTAAGCAGACTTCATCCTTGTATTTTCTTGTTTGCCTATCTGCCACTTTACCGAGCCTGTTTACTGCTGGAGTCCTGAGTTGAAAAGCTGTGGCAGATAGCAGATGTACCAATTAATAACCTGTCAAGGCTGATGGATAGAATAAAAAAAATATTCTCACACACATCTCCTGTGTGTTTTTCTTCCCCATTTCAAGGCACTGGGGGTCATGAGACATACTCTGCTTCCCTGGAGAGAAAAGAAACTGTCTCATTAGCGTCTATCTTTCGTGACACTATGACGCAGTCTTTGAGATGTTAACTCACCTGTTCTTCTCCCAGAACTCTGAAGTGATGAAGCTCTTTAATCAAGGAGTCTGGACAGCCAGCTGTTGGAAAGAAACAAAGAAATGCATTTTAGAATTCACTGTTCGTGTTATTTGGGCCACAGCATACCATGCATAGATGCAGAGAGGACTGGATACACAGATCACATTAGACAAAAAAGATTACATGAAACAGATTAGAAAGATAAGCTACAGTTCTATGGGCATCTGAGCACTGAAAACCATCTATCAAAACAAATCCTACCACATTTCAGAACACACAGGAATGCTTTGAAAGGTTATGTTCTGTACATCTTAGCCCTTTTTCTAAAGGGCTACAAACAGGAAAGAGGGAGAGAGATGAAAAGGGCAGTAACTTCTGCCAGATAATGCCAGCCCCTAAGTGTAGGAGTCAACATATTGTAATTAGAGGGATTCACATCAAAAGTCTAGAACTGAATAAAGCTCAGTTCAGATCCAAATAATGGCTTGGGCCCATTTCTAAGCATAACACAAGCTTTCCTCGAGTCCCTGCAGGATTTCACAGATTCTGCAGGTCCCACATACCACTATACTTTTTGGCTGTCTCCAGTATAATCCACTTAGCACATGTAACTGTCACTCCTTGGTGTAAAACACAAACCAAATACACTGGAGGAAGAGAGGTTTACCAGGCTTTTGATACTGGATTAGAGCTAGATTGTCACAGCCCTTACATATTAGCACAGGGAAAAAGGGAATAAGCTCTCCACCCCCATTCCCCTGCTCAGACTGTGATTCCATCCACAGTGGGGAGAACAGAGGTCACTCCCCTGATACCCCTTGTTGTAAGGTTCTGAAGCCCAGAATCTAGACAAGAAGGATCAGAGAGCAGCAATGCTGCCCCGCTCATGACCAGGGTATCTGACTGGGCACATAAGTGAGGGGTATCAGGTAACTGGGATGTGGATAGTCAGGCCTAGTGGGTGGAGCGGGTACCAGAAACCCTAGGGGCTAGGGTAAGAGTCAGAGGGAACAGTCGGAAGCCAGAGGTGAGAGTCAAGCTGGAGGTCAGGAACTGGGTCCAAGAGCCAAAGCCGGAGGCAGGAACCAGAGTGCAGAGCCAAGGGTCAGAGCCAGAATCACCTGGAGCAAGCAGAGTAACAGGTAAAATGGGGGCTCAGGCAGGGATAGGGCTCAGGCAAGGCAGAAGAAGCAGGAACAAGGCAACGCTGAACTAATAACAGTGGCTGATATGAGTGTTGAACAGCAAGCAAGCTGCTGTGGAATGGCTAATCAGGCAGCCTGCTGCAGGACAGCTGTGCTTATTAGGTTGCCTGGAGACTAGTTTACTGCAGGCCTTGATTCCTGAGGGGAGGGGGAAAGGATGGGAATCTGCTCCACAGAAAGGGGTTAAGAAATTTACTCCACCCACATGGCAAGGGAGGAATTACAATTCTTTGTGCCTGCCCCAGTGCCAGTGTGGCGACCAAAAGTTACAATCTCATCCTCATGGACTAGCATTAGTAGGGTACAGATAACTCTGAAGATGGTTTTCAGGATCTCTGTCAGTACTGGAGCTTCATAGCAACAAATATTCAGCAGCACTCATAACGTATAGCAACAATCAAAATTCTTCGCTAGTATCGAATTTCTTGTTAAGTCCTATTGTTTCTTCCCCTTTATTAAAAATAATTCAGACCTTAAACCCTCTTTCTTGTCAACCTCCTTTTCCCCACACACATATAGGTTTGTGCTCATACAACTAGAGCTGGGCAAAAATTATCCGCCAAAACATTTTTCAGCAAAAAATGAAGATTTGGGCTGTCCAAAACATTTCATTAATTCATGTCAATTTTCCCAAATTGTTTCAGTTTAAAAAAGGCATAAGTCATAACGATTTATTTTGTCATTTTCTGAACAAAATGTTTAAATGTTATGTTTTGAAAACAAAATTTTGAAATCAATACAAAATGTTTCAGGTTTAACAAAATGTTTCATTCACTCCAAAATGAATTTTTCTACACAACTTTTAGAGTCTCCAAAATTAAAAAAAAAAATCACTTAGGGTTGACCCAAAACTATTCTTTTGCCCATTTTTCAAACCAGCCAGCAAACTGAAAAATCAGTTATTCCCACAGCACTACAAATAACCTTGACTGAATTTAAAAGGGAATATTAATTCAACTGTGTTTATAACCCTTTCATATTCATTTTATCCATCCCATTTGCTGGGCTTGCAACCCCAGCATCATCTTTGACATCTCTCTATTTTCCCCAGACTCTGTCTCTATCTACTTCGTTTAGCTTCTGACTCCTTAATATACTAATTAGCCAGCACTTCCTTACTATTGCCAATGCAGAAACACATGTCCTTGCCCTGTTCATCTCTCACCTTGATGATCATGACTGTCTTCTCTCCAGTCTAACTGGTTTTTAACTAAAAAAAGAAGAACAGGAGTACTTGTGGCACCTTAGAGACTAACAAATTTATTAGAGCATAAGCTTTCGTGGACTACAGCCCACTTCTTCGGATGCATATGGTTTTTAACTCTGCACCCTCCAATTTATTCAAAATGCTAACACATCAGTTACTCCAACCACAACACCACCTTCTTGAATCAGGACCTGATTCATAGCCCATAAAATTCAATGGAGACTCACATTGACTTCACTGGCTTTGAATAAAACCTTACTGCATAAAAGTAAAGCTCCTTTTCCTCACCTTCAAGGCTTCACATAATCTTTCCCAAATTTAAAACTCTGTTCTTATTTTTTCCTATAGTGATCCCCACTGAAAAAAAATCTGCATTTAACACACAGTGCTGTTTGAAGGTCAAAGTAGGATACTATTGCGAGGTAACTCTTAGCAAATGTTATCTTTTTAATAGTAACTAAAATATTTCCCACCTCCCATTTGCACTCTGTGTTCCTCCCAATCCTCCCTCAGCTCCATACTTAATGTTTCCCTCTTCCTGTCCTCCAAACACCCTCTCTCTCTTATGCTTCAATCATCCCTTCCTAAAACCCACTTCTTCCAGAACTCCACCTTACTTTGCTCTCCTCATCTGTAATTTCCACTCTTCTCCCTTATATGAATTCTGTTTCTTTGTCTCGTCTTTGTCTTGTCTCTATGATATTGTAAGCACATGAGGGTCAGGGAGAATTTCTTAGTCTGTGTTTGTCAAGAGCCAGGTATGATGCTACACAGTTATTTTTATCAATATTAATATTCATCAAGTGCATCCATCTAGCAGAGAAGAACTTTTCCATACTCTATATTTTCTAGTGCTTTCGCCAGTCGAATTTCCACATGTCTCCAGGGACTAGGCTTTCATTAGACTGTGATTCTACAGTCAAATGGATCTCAGTGTCAGTAAGACCAAAAGGAAGATGTCACTGGTTAGCAAGATGGTGGCTAGCAGCTCAGAAATGATAACTGTATTGAAAATCTTTGTACTCAAATACAGCTACTCTTGATGAAAAGTCCATTCAACGTATCAGAACTTCATGTTGCTTGAGTGAACAAATCAAATGAAGTTTTATTTTAGAAAAAATGGAAATAAGGAAGTAACTTGGCCCAGAATAAAAAGAACAAGTTCAAAAACAGCTATTTTGTTCTCTTTGGATGTTTCTGGGTGTCTTTATTTTATTTCAAATGTCCACTTCAGTTGCCTTTTTTCTTTAAGTGGGCATTAGTAAAACATGCTCATCTACTGTGGCCTCTTTCTGTATAATGTCCAATAGTTCTGAAGAAACTTTCGGGGGATGATTAGTTTTTGCACTATAACTTGTAAAGAAGACTGTAACCAGACTGTAAACCAAAATGAAAGGGTTTTTGAAAAATATATTCTACTGAAAAGCATTAAAACCACAAAAGTCTTCAAACATTTTCCTTTTAATTTCTCATCATTTATCACAGGGCAAGTGTGGTATACATGGGCTTCACTGGCAAACTGGGAATACCAAAGCTTAGGGGGAAAATCAATATTATTTCTATCTCTCTGATGAGCTCCTGGCAGTAGCACATGACATAAATAATCTGCACTTTGCAGATTTCTGCTATTTTGTGTGGAATGCTTTGAGGATTATTTTTTCTGCTCTCTGTAGTACAGAATCCCTAATGCACTGTAGCCTCATCAATTACAGTAACTTTCTATTCTCCCCCTCTTCCTTCTCACTTAACTATGACTTGAAAAACGAACCACAGACATAGATGAAATGACCACACACATACACAAAAAATATAAAAACCTAGTGTGATCAAAGGAAATAAGGCAAAAGCACTGAACAAATGCCTTTCATCAGATGCCAAAACACCGGGGTGAGTTCACCTGCAGGCTGGTAAAACAACACTGAAAATGTTTACTAGTTCCTTCTTCCAACTAAATTCAGGTCTATATGATGGAGGTCTTCATATACTTTGGTTTGCTGCCGTGACCATGCAGGTTTTTGCCTACTGCTGAGGCAGAATAGGATCCAATGAGTACATAGTTGGCCTAATTCTCTACTCTGTTATGCCATTTTTACTCTGTGGTGACTCTGACTTCAAAGGAGTTACACTGTCATAAACCTAGTGTGATAGCATGAAGAATTAGGACCAATATCCGAGTGAGCAGAAAGCCAGCATCTGCACAGATGACCTCAATGCATCTTTTAAAAAAATGCTTTAAAAATTGACTAAAAATAATTCTTTGTTTCTATTGCAATGTTCCATCACATCCCAATTTATTTGTTTCAGTAATTTCCCATGTTACTTCATTCCTGCTTCATGTCATTATTTCATTCAAACTAATATGTGGGTAATTGCACTTGTGAGTGAAAGGTACATTTTAAGATACAGGAATTTACACTGTCAGAACTGCCATCTCACTTCATTGTGGCATTCACATTATAAAAATACTTTCAATTAGATCACATAAGAGGAGATATCTCCAAGAGAAGACCAAACAAGCAAAATAAAAAAATCCAATTTAAATGACAAGCATCATGAATCCTCTGATTTGCACTGCTGCGAACAATACACAGTTTCAGTTGCATTTGCTATTAAACCATGATTCCAACTATTACCAATTTAATTGCCCAAATCTTTACCTTTTCTCTGACAGGTTGACAGAATTAGCCTCTGTTTTTTATTCTTATTTAAAATTATTGCTTCATATAACCCCCTTGTAAACAGCAATGGAAAATTCAAATGAACTCTTTTAACATAGATATTACATAAACTGGCAAAAATATAACTTAAATTAGTTTTTAAATGAGTATCCATAAATGCAAATATTATTTAAAATATTAATAGCAAAACACCACATTAATGCAGAGCACATAATCGAAACATACACTTAACCTTAAGCAGATGAATAGTCCAAGAGCACTTGGCATCTTGCAGGATTGAACACTTATGCACAGCAAATATTATTTTCACTTGCTTATAGTTTATTTCTGAACCAACATTTTTGAACTTTAGAAAGCACATGCTGTTCTTTGAGGGCTAAAGTCCTGGAGCCTTAAAATTCCAACTTCCCTGGCAGGAAGAGAATATAGGAAATCAATGTTATTCAAAGGAATTCTTCCCACAGAGCAAAGCTATCTCACACAGGGCAGGTAAAGTTCTAAGATTCCAGATCTCTACATAATAAGCTTGCAAATGTACAATGTTCTAAATGTATTAAAATTGCCAAAAATAATTTTATCCTGGTAAACTAACAGTGGAATGGATTGTTTTCTAATGTTCTAAATATAAATAAATATTTGGGCTGAGTACAAACATGAAAAATGTTACATATTTTTTGGGGGGAAAATTATAAAAGCCTGGAAATGAAGGATAACATGAAGCTGTAATAACTGTCCATTCATTGTCATGTCATTTTCCTAGTTCTCTTCCAAACTATTCAACTAATTAGAATATTGATGTAAAAATAAGACCTATATCCTGCTCATGTCATTTCCAGTGAAGAAGAAGCCTGAGTCTGTGACACTGTAATCACTCTTGTGAGAGCAGACAGTGATGTCAAAGGATTTAGTGACTTCATTGTACTAGTGTTAATTAAATGTTTGATGTTTCAAAAGAGCTTTTCTCAATCACAATATTTGTCCTTATATGAACAAAGGGGAAGTTAGAGAAATTGGAATGCCCATTTTATGGCATAAATATCGTACTTTTCGAAAACAAAAACAGGAGCTAGGAAGACTATCAATTGACAGGTAACTGACATATAATATGTAGTCATTAAGTGTAAAAGCCTATCTTTAAAATATTGCCTATGCTGAGAGATCTAAAAATATATTTGCAGAAAGCCCACACAAAGAAGGTTATTACAATAGTTTTCAAATCTTAATAAACAATAGATTTCATTTGGAAAATCTTGAATATCACTTTTTAAATGCTGCTTATGTAATGCAATATCATAATGTAGCCAAACTTCAAACTGCTTGAATTCACAGACTTATCCTGTACTTATAGATAATATTTACATAATATGGCTTTTTAAAGGCAAATAAATTGACCAAAATTCTAGCCACAATTTACAATCTAAGGCCTCAAGCCGGCAATCTGCATAAGCTCTTGAAATCAGTAGATTTCCATGTAGGCATAAGAATCATCCATGAGGATCCAGTATTGTTAACCACAAATGTTCAAAAATCATGCATTAAGGCCAAAAATTCCCTCATAAGATTGGCTTAAAAATCATGTTTTTTGTTTTTTTTTAAATAGGATTCTTGTGGTTTGTCTTCTGGTTTCTGAGCTGTTAGGGTGCACTTGCTGCACATTTTCATACTTTTATCAGGAACCATGAGGGTTAGAAACTGACTTTATTTTAAATGAAAGCTGAGATTCTCATGCAGTCTACTAAATCTAGCAGCTGAGGCTGTAAGAAAAACACTATATATCATGACTGATGAGAGCTGGCAACACTGAGAATCTGGTTGCAAGATTGGGTTTGAAACAGACAGTGCACCAATGAAATCTGTCATCAGAAATGTAATAAAAAGCAGAGTGACTGAGAAGCATGCCTTTTAGTTCCACAAGATTTATTTGGAGCCCAACCTGTAGCCCAGGGTCCATTTGTGGCCCTCAGGGGTCCCTTAACTTAGGCCCTGGAGACGGACCATTTTAAGAGGAAAATGTGCATGTGATTGCTGATTGAAAAGTTTGTTCACTGACAGCTTTCTTTAGAAGGGGAGGAGTGAAGACATAGACAAATGGAATGGGTAGTGAGGGCTGGAGCGACAGTCTTCACAAGAGGGGGAGGGGAATCAAACAAGCACCCCAGCAATTCCTGCAGGAGGAGCTGGGTCTTCCATGGCACAGAGCACTAGGAAAAGGGGCAGCGGCAGCTCAAGTCCCACAGAAAGAAGTAGGGGGAGCAGGGAGCTGATTTGAAGAGGCCATGGAGCCTCACCATTTGACTTGGAGCAGTGGGCAAGTTAGGAAGAGTAGGTCAGAAAGGAAGGAATTTTTGAGGGGAAGTAGTGCCATTAAGGAGTCAGAGGGAAAGGAGTGAAATATTTGGTGGATGTGCCTAGGAACACTGGAGATTTGTGGAGGGAGAGATGGGCTGAGTACATGGGGGAGGGAGGGAGATCTGGCTGGGGGCTCTCAGGAGGAAGAGAACAGGTGTTTCTTTCAGGCAATGGGGCTGAGGAAGGGAGCTTCTTAGGGGATCAGCTGGGGAAGTTTGATGGGTGTGTTTCTGAGGGATGGGGACACTAAAGGCAGGACTCAAAAAACGAAATCTCCACTCACCTTCTCCAGGCCCAGCTGATTCTCTGAAAATACAGCAGAGCAGCTATGCTGTCAGTGTTTAGTGTGAGAACTGATTTGGGAGCCAGTTTTAGACACCCAATTCAGGTTTCTTTACAACATGGAACTGAAGAGAGGACAGGAAGGGGAAAATGGCAACTTTAAACTGCCCCTCCCCTCCTAACGGGTGGCTCTTGACATGAAAAGCTGGGCAACAGTGGTTTGGAGATATTTTGTGTGTGTGTGTGTGGGAGGGGGTGTTGTATGCCTGTATTTCTTGTAATTACTTCTTGAAGAACGACTAGGTTTTATAACAGGCTTTTGAAAGAAGTTGGTTTTGGACAGGAACTTGAAGGAAGAGATGTAGAAGGCATGGTGGACCAGACAAGGAGCTATTTCCAGAATATCCAGTTACCCTTAAAGTAAGGGTGTATCACAACTGAGACATGGGCAGTCTGACCTAGTGGCCGGAGCAGGAGTCAGGCTGGTCAGATACCAGGATGTCAGAATCTGAGCCAGCCCAGAGGGCAAACCGAAAGTCAGGTGTCAGGAGGGAGGCAGGGTCAGGTTATTAGGAGATCAATAGTAAAAGCGATCCTGAGCAGGGAGAACCCAGTTACATGAACAACTTCCTGTTCCTGTGCTTGGGTTAAATAGAGGCTGGGGACCTAGCAGGACCCTCAGGGTTCCACCAATCAGATCCTAGGACTGGACTCCTCCTGCCAGAGTTCAGCTGCTATTCTAGCAGGTGTTAAGAGGGTAGCAGGTTGGGACTGCCTAGTGCTTAAGAGCCCTGTGGACCAGCATTCAAGACCCACAGTCCTTGACAGGGTACTAGGACAACCCAGCAAAATACATGATAGACATGTATCTTGTACACATACTAAATACCTCCTTTATTAAGTTGCATTTCCTAAGGAAATCAGAAATGTTCTAATTAAATAGCTATGTTGATTATCAGAAGCTTATTAAAATATACATGTATCCACTACAAGTCACTATAACACCCTGTGTGCCATTCAATTAGTCTAGCTATGCTATTTATTTATTTTTGAGAACAATTACAATATTACACTGGATCAATTCCTATGTAATCTTGTCAAATAAAAGGTATCATTTATGAGGCTGTCAGTTATAAAGACTATACTGTATCCCCGATAAAGTTGGCTTGGGGCTGGATTAATTTTTAACTCAGCTACATGTAGCAGTAATAAAAACACCCAAACACATTGAGGGAGACTACTTCTCCCCTATTGCAACAAATAAAGAAGATATATGGAGAACAGAAAAGAAAACAAAAAAGACTTAAGGTATGCTGTGAACTTTGTTTTTCTTTCAGTAATCCTCTCACTACTCAGTCTTATTTAATATCTGGCAGTACAAAGATCAGCAGTGGCACAGCTATAAAGCTGTATGCATCTGAAGCAATAGCATGAGAGTCTATTTGTTAGCTAGCCAACAGCAGCTAGATTTCAAGAAAAGGAAAAATATGTGTATGTTTCAAGCCATTGGCACAATCTTTCTATTACAGATTCATTGAATGAAACAAAGCCTCTCTCCACCATCCCCAAGCTCAGTATCAATAACATTCCCTACCCTTCTCCAACATTTGTATAGAGATTGTTTTAGCTGATTGCATGCCACAGAGAAGGTCACGTAGCAGAATGTGAGGCTTCTCATGCAAACTAAAAGATTTTAGGAAGCTCTCCACATGATCATGTCTTTCCCAGGATCCTTTTTGAGCCAAAGCTGTGTGAGGACTATTTTCAGAATAAGATGCAGCAAAATGTAGTGGTAGATGAGGAACTTTTTAATCAAATGAACCCTTGGAAAGCCAAGAAAGGAAATAAATTAATTATATTAAAATTCTCTTTAGGACTTATGCTCTCCAGTCTCAGTTACCCTTGTCCCAAATTCAAGGCAAGCAACAGTCTAAAATCATTTGTCTTGGGAATGAACCACAAAAGGTCTTTGATTCCTCCTTTTCTTCAGGGAAGAAAAGGCAAAAATCACAAACCTAGTTTTCATTCAACGCTGAAGCAACACAAAGTCTTAGTTCCTTCTTTCTTCTAAAGAAGTAGTAAATCCTAAGAGGTTTTATATAGATTCACAATTGCCTTAGGAGTATCCATTCTGTGAAACGTGTCTCAGATTGGCTGGCCAGCTCTCTGAACACCTAGCAACAAACTTCCTCTTCCTTTATCTGCTTTAGGATGGTTTCCTGAGAGCTTAGCAGGTCCCAGCTGCTCCTCCTGTCAGCATAGGTAGCATCTACACTAGGGTTGCCAACTATGTAATATTTAAAAACTGGACACTCCAGCAGGAGTAACTGAATCTCCCCATCCCACCTCTTCCCCCGAAGACCCGCCCCTGCTCTGCCTCTTCCCCCAAGACCCCACCCTTCGTTTGCTCCTCTTTCCTGTCCCTCCATTGCTCACTGCTTTTCCTCTCTACCCTCTCCCTGCCTGGGTCAAGAGGGACTCACCTGCAGAGCCAGGGCTGGAAGCTGCAGCCGCCCGGTGGAGGTAGGAAGTGGCCCTGGCTGAGTAGGGGCTGGCATGGGTGATGACTTGGTGCCTCCGCCTGCAGTAACTGGACTTTGGGTGTCCGGTCAGATCTACTGACACCATCAGGTCCCCTTTTTTTAACCAGATTTTTGGTCGAAAACCAGACACTTGGCCACCCTAGTCTACACTGAAGCAGTGCTGCTGTAGCGTCTCATTGTAGACAAGCCCTGAGCCCTGCCAGTTAAACCTGGCATCCCCGTATAAAACTCTAGTTTGTAACCTTGGAGCTTTCTGACTGCTGTCTTGATGATTCCAGGCCTCAGACTGGTATACCCTTTCACAGTGAGTAAGGGTGGCAGAGCAGGGCTCCTGATAAAAAAAAAGTCATGTACATGGCAGTTTGGAATCCTCCCTTCCAGTCTTGTGACAAGATATGGTCAACTGTTGATGAGCTGTAGTATTGGCCACAGCCCCTGCACAACCCCACTTTGAATTTTTGTCCAGTGGATCAGTGGAATTTTCTGACCCAAGAGTTGACATCTTTGCCCAAATACCTGGTATGTTTTGGGACTTGTTCACCTGTGGAAAGGTCAGGCAACATTTTGCCCACAAGAAAACTTTCAGAGAAGCAGGCTGAACAACTTGGTTCAATGGAAGCAGATAGGTGAATATTTTATGACATGGGAATAACCTAACCATAGCATACCTGATATTCTCCCAGAATGTCTGACCCATCTTTTTTATGAATCTAGTTTACAGTGTTGGTTACAACTTATTACAATTAGCATTTATTTGTTAGGCACACTAAAATATCTGATGATTTATACTTTGTAAATATTATACTGCTGACTGGGTGATTAATCCACCGTTGTCAACCATATAAATCCCAAAAGCACAACACTGGTCTATGTACATTGAGTCTAAAAAACAACAACAAAAAATAAAAAGGGAAGCACAAAATAATATGGAATTCTTTTCTTTGTATTTATTACATTTTTTTATAACCTTAGTTTCAAGACTTATATTTTTTATGTCAATAATATAGAAGGGTAAACAGTGAGATACAACAAATACATGCAGGAAGGAAATATATTTACATGTTTAAATAATATAGATCTTTTAATAAAACAAACATTTGGGGTGGTATTTTCAAAAGCACTCACAGTTGGCTTTGCTCCTGTCAAAGTCAGTGGGACCATGACCTAAAAATCCCAACCTTTAGCTCTACAGTCATCCAACTCTAAGGCTAATGTCTACACACCATGAGCTAGGGGTGTAATATCTCTGCTTGTGTACACATACTCATGCTAACTCTCGTCAAAGTAGCGCACATATAAACAAGTAGTGGCAGCTGGGCCGTGCCAAGTACATACCCACTGGTTTCAGGCAAGTTTGTATTCAGCACTGTCAGCCATTCCTCTGCTCCTACCTGTGTTAGCACAGCTACACTGCTATTCAGCTAGCAAGAGTAGGTGTACACAAGCTGGGAAAATACTCCCGTAGCTCATAGTGTAGATGTAGTCTAAGTCAGATACTGCAGCAAACAATAGTTGTATAGAGTCTTGCATATACAAAGGTCAACATTATGAGTGTCATTCTTGTACATTATTAGTATTTTCTTAGAATTACAAATTATGGGCCAGATCGAGTGTAAACTGGAATAGGTACACTGAAGTCAATGGTTATACACAAGTTGACACCAGCTGAAGATATAGCCCTAAAAGTTTATATTTGTTCTTTGTTCAAAAGCTCTTTAGTAAGCTACTTTCCAATGAAAAGTACTCTTCTTACTTAATGACAAGATCCCCTTAATTGTATAATACTATCCACACCAAGAAATCGACCCACTATTTAAACTAGCATTACTCAGTTTTCAGCAATTGTTTAGGTGGGAAAACCCTGTTTGTAATGGTTCACAAGCAAAGTCAATTTCTTAATCTATAGCAGATGGACCTTATATGTAACTTTCTCCAGAGGTAAATACTCACCCAATCTACTTTTAAATTTCAGAGTTAAAATATCTTTGTCTCCTCATTTATATTTATGTCAAAGTGTTTTGTAGTCATTTTCTTTTGTTTTAATTGAGTCCACTGAAGTCAACAGAAAGACTCCGATCCACCTGTTGTGATCAAACCTTTGAAGAGGCTTATAAAGCAAGTTAACAAGAAAGGTTTGCAAACCTTTGCTCCTTTGGAGAGTAAATCTGTCCTGTCCTGAGATTTCCCAAAGATCTTATATACACAACAGAATGGGAAAAGGTGAATTTTTTGCTTGCATGTATTTCTGTATTTCAAAATAAATTAGGAACAGAAAAGGCACACTGTCTAATGTGATTGTCCAGTAACTCTGCCAAGGGAGCTGCATCAGAGATGGAAAAGGTCAAATAAATAATGTGAAGTGCAATACTGCATATACAGTATATCAGCTACATTAGAGGAAACTCACTGGACTGGTTTTCCCACATTGTATAAAGCTCTGCCTCCACTTAAGCACTACCAGTTACTGTTTTTGTTCTAATGATGCTTTAAAGCCAAATTACCAAAACTAATGAATCATGGTAATCATTTTGCTACTAAGATTCTTTCCTTTTAATTTTTATGGCAGTAACAACAGGAATATAATTTTTGCATTTTAGGTTATGGGTTGTTTTTAGGTTTTGTTTGGTTTGGGGTTTTTTTGGCTTAAGGAAATATTTAGAACAGATTTGGACAAACACTATTGATTTAACATCACTTAAATCACTGAACTATAGAATGCCAGGATGCCAATACTTGCTGTTTTTGGCAATTTAGTTGATATGCTCTGCACTGCTGTCTGATGAACTACCCAAATAATTCCTCAAAATCTACAATTTTCTAAAAAACAAACAAACAAACTCAATATTGCTCAGTAGAATGAGACCATTTAGTGACCAGACTCCAGAGCAGACTTAGTAGACTGCAACAACTGGTGTTGCATTCCCAGGTTCCTATTCTATCCTCAAACACACCCATGCAGTTCCTGATAAAGTCAATGAGCACAGTGCTTACATATCAGAGGTCAGAACAGAGTCCATGCTGTCCATCCAGAATGGAACTCTAAACCAGGACCCTCAACAGCTCTACAAAGTTACTAAACTTGTGCCAACTGGAAGTCATTCTTTGCCTATTTTATTGAGACACTTTGCAGACGCAGTCCCCTCACAATCAGCTCTGATTTTTACAGTTAGCTATTGCTATAAAACCTATTCCTACAGGCATTTACATCATGGTGCCACCAATACAAAAAAAAGTAAGAGCAAAACTCATCACAATATTAACTTTTTAACTGAGATACAATGGAGTGGTTCTAACCTCCTTCCCCTGAAACATACACTATCTCTACTGGCTTAACTTGCATAAACTTTGTTAGAGTGGAAATCTCATCGCAGGAATCTGGGTTGAAAGGAGTTTTGCACTGTTGGTATACTAGGTTTTTAGCTCAATCAGCTCAATTCATGAAAGGTTTTTTCATCTTTTATTCAAAAAGTAGTCAAAATCTCCAAAGCAAACTCTGTTCTTTTGAATTCCCACCTTCATGCTGGCACTGGCCTTTGATGATGATCAGTCCTTTTCAGAAAGCAAGAGAGAGGTCAGGAGCTTTCAGCATGTGGTGAAGACTTTATAAGAGTGGAAATTGTCTTCTCAGAGAAAACCCAACTATTGCTGAATAAAAGTCTACACAGGGCAAAAATAACCATCTAAGAATTTCATTTCCAGTTATTGAAGGCCATCTCTTGAAAAGACTGTCATTTCTGAATGCCAGAATGAAACAAGTGCAATGTAGAAGGCACTAAAAGGATTTTTAAATAGAAATGAAACCAAAATTCACATAGTAGTTTTTCCACTGACAGCTTGATAATAGAAGTATATTTTAACACGCCAGGTCCAGTGAATCAGATTTTGAGTGAAAACACTTTTTGTTGCACTTAAAACTTGAATTAAAAACTGCCCTTCTATAATGGGAGAGAGAGAGAGAGAGAGCTGTCTCAGCAATTCATGTTGCAATGAAATCCCTTGTCACATGAGCACTTTATATTGAACCAAATAAGGCTACAATGCTGGCTCTGTAATGTGGAATATCCCATTGTGCCATGAAGAAAATTGTGGCCAGGTGCCAAAGAACAAACACAAATTTTCATCCTTTCTAATTACAAAACCTGTTGTAAAGAAAATTAAAATGGATATAAAAAAAGGTCATTTACCGTGACCAGCAGAGAAAAGGTCAATGTTCACCAAAAATCTGAAAGAAGAAACCAAATACACACAAACACACATGACACACAAAATATTACTTAAACAATTACTGTTGGAAAGTAGAATGGCAAATAAGATTCAGTGACCCAGAAATAGCAAAGCTTTCTCTTGTTACGTCTGGATTCTTTCGCCTGATATGATGTCACTCTATATAAACAATGCATAAAACACATGCAATTCCTTTATGTCTGTACAGCATTTATGAGTCCAACATAAGTCTTTCACTCAGAGCGTAGACAAATATTTAGACTGCTACATTAGTGGTTCAGCGTGTAAATGAAACTAGCCTATGGTACTCTAAACGCAAATGCTCATGGACAAAAAACCCATCCAACCAAGAGAGAATTTTAATAAGCCACGGAATAAGTAATGTCTCACAAAAAAGCTCACAAATATTTGGACAAAAGACTATAGTTTACTCCTTTCTAAAGAGATCTTATGGCAGCTAATCACATCCAGAATATTCAAGAGTGAAGCGTTTGTTTACAAGTGACCTGCATTCTTTTTGTGCTGCTGAATTCTTACTTTGTTAGCTATTTACTATATACCTCTTCCTCCTCCTCACCAGCAATATATGCATTCACATTCTATCGCTTTCTGTGATGGAACCTGGCAACGTTCCACTCTTTGTGAAATGAGGACAGTTTTGCATTTCACCTTAATCAGATCAAATTAGGACAGGTGGTAACCCTGCAGGCAACATAATTATGAAAAATGTCTGTGTTCAATACAAACTGTCCTTCCAGCCTCCTAGCCTAATAGGATATCATAGTACAATCTTTTTACATTTTACTGGCAGCTCAGAACACAAATGCCTACAAAGGATCTGATTCTGCTCTCATTTATGCCAGTGTAAATCCAGAGAAACTCCACTGAAGTCTCCCTGTACTTCTACTGGCGTGAAAAGAAGCAGAATTTGTCCCTGAGTGCATAATTTGATGTGGGGATGAAATCTAAAGTTAAATACAGGACAAAAGAAATTAAGTCTCTCTCTACTCAGGAATAATTTTAACAACAATGTGCAAGACATGCTGATCCTATATTACAAACGGTGAGTCGTGTTTCTGCTATAAAAAAAGGCAGTAATAAATATTGGAGATAGTGTGGCCGGTCTGACAAAGAGAAAACTTGGAAAGGTATCAGTGCTCCCAAAAGGCAGAGAATTAGGGATTTTCCTGATTGTGCACTGATATGATGGCCTTACTGCTGAACAGAACACTTACAGTGAATAGCTGGCTAGACAGAATTGATATAAGCTGAAAATTGGATGCAAAACTCTATTCTACATTAAGGGGATAATACACCCAGCTTCATTTACAATATTACTCCTCAGAAGACACCCCAAGCACCGCAATAACAAATGTTATATCAAAGATGCACTCAGCAACAAATGCAATATGAGTCTCTGTGAGGCAATTTTTCAGTGTGTCAAAATTATAATATCACTCCATGGAAACAAATTAAGCAGCACAAGCTCGGCTGTTGGGATCACTTTATTAGCAATGCAATGTTATTTCATAAAGAATGCATTGCTTCAGATCTGTCAATAAACATCAAAGATGGCCTATCCATTTTTATGGAGCACAACTTATTATTTGCATATGAAATAAACAAAACACTTTAACATCCGGCTCTTTTTCTGCAATGCATTTAAAATATTACTGAAAAACTGATCATCTTTACTGCTCACCTAGAGTCCATTCCAATTTTTGGTTGTTGTTGTTTTTTTATCAAGAGGGTGCAACATTGAACAGGCTTCCCAAAAACATCAGTTAAGGAATACTGAATATTATCTACCAGATGGGTGCATATCTGTGTTTGAACACTTGCTGACATGTCCTGGAAAACTCTGAAAAATATTCTCTTTGAAGACAATTCTGCTTAGATATATCATACCATAAACATGCATAACCTTAACTCTGTTCCTCGTGCACAACCATTACAATCCTGAGCCAGGTCCTTGGCTATCAAGTACCCATGAGGTAGTGATATGTAAAGGTGACTCACCTTTGCACTTCCCTAATCCTCAAGTTGTTCTCAGAAGGCTGTATCTCTTGCACTGTTACAGCATTCTGATGGCTGCTGTAACTTATGCTAGAATGCAATGGCCACAAGGGGACAAAAAGAGAGCTCAGGATTGGCATGGTACTACATGTGGCAATGGATAAGAACACCTACATCAGCACTATGCCATCAGAGACTCACCCTCATATTGAGATGACCCTCCCTGAGCAGGTTCATGCACTTTTATGGCCAAATTACACTGGCAGAGCAGCGGAAAGCAACTGTTCCACCATACCCAGTCTTTAATTATACGATCACATACAACTTCTCAAATAATCCAATATAATATCATGGAATTTTTTTCTCTTTCATTAATACACATGGGGAATATCTTGTAACAGTTTTGTCTTCCCTTTTTTTTTTTTTACTAACAACTAATTCATTGTCACAGTGGTCAACTTTGGTCAAATTTTTAATGGAAGTTACCCACCTAATATCTTTAAAAATCTAGCCCTTATACTTTTTATGATAAATCTTCTTCTCGCTAAGGTACAATATATACACTAATTATTCTGTGTACACACATTTGTGTACACTTTTCTTTTCATCTTTCTTTGAAAACTGGAAGTCAAATCCTACTCAGGAATATAGAAAGAAGCATAAACTCTTGCAACCAAGTGTAAAAGTATAATTAGACAGTCCAAAAAAGAATTTGAAGAGCAACTAGCAAAAGGCACAATATCTAACAGCAAAATTTTTAAGTACATCAGAAGCAGGAAGCCTGCCAAACAGTCAGTGGGGCCACTGGACGATTGAGGTGCTAAAAGGAGCATTATGGAGAAGCTAAATACATTCTTTGCATTGGTCTTCACTGCAGAGGATGTGCAGGAGATTCCCACACCTGAGCCATTCTTTTAAGTGACAAATCTGAGGAACTGTCCCAGAATGAAGTGTCAATAGAGGAGGTTTTGATACATTTGATAACAAATAAGTCACCAGGACCAGATGGCATTCACCCAAGAGTTTTGAAGGAACTCAAATATGAAACTGCAGAACTATTGACTTTGGTTTGTAAACTATCCCTTAAATCAGCCTTTGTACCAGACAACTGGAGGATAGCTAATGTAACACTAATTTTGAAAAAAAGGCTCCAGAGGCAATCATGGCAATTACAGGCTGATAAGCCTAACTTCAGTACCAGGCAAATTGGTTAAAACTATATTAAAGAACAGAATTATCAGACACAAAGATGAACATGTTGTGTTTGGAAACAGTCAACATGGCTTGTCTCACCAATTTTTTGGAATTCTTTGAGGAGGTCAAAAAGCATATGGACCAGGGTGATCCAGCTGATATAATGTGCTTGGACTTTCAGAAATCTTTTGACAAGGTCCCCCACCAAAGGCTCTTAAGCAAAGTAAACAGTCATAGGATAAGATGGAAGGTCCTCTCATGGATCAGTAACTAGTTAAAACAAAGAGTAGGAATAAATGGTCAGTTTTCACAGTAGAGTAAGATAAACAGCAGGGTCCCCGAAGGATCTGTACTAGGACCAGTACTGTTCAACATATTCATAAATGATCTGGAAAAAGGTGGGAACAGGGAGGTGGCAAAGTTTGCAAACAATACAAAATTACTTGAGATAATTAAGTTCAAAGCTGACTGTGAAGAGTTACAAAGGGATCTAACAAAACTGGGTGACGGGGCATCAAAATTGCAGATGAAATTCAATGTTGATAAGTACAAAATAATGCATATAGGTAAACATAATCCCAACTATTAATATAAAATGATGGGGGTCTAAATTAATTATCATTCAAAAAGAGATCTTGGAATCTTCATGGATAGTACTCAGAAAACATCTGCTAAATGTGCAAAAAAGCTAACAGAATGTTAGGAACCATTAGGAAAGAGATGGATAATAAGACAGAGAATACTATAATGCCACAATATAAATTCATGGTACACTCACACCTGAAATACTGTGTGCCGTTCTGGTTGTCCCATCTCATAAAAAAACTATTAGAATTGGAAAAAGCAATGAGAAGGGCAACACAAATAATTAGGATATGGAACAGCTTCCATATGATCAGAGATTAAAAAGACTGGAACTGTTCATTTTAGAAAAAAGATTACTAAGGGGGTTGGGGATATAATAAAGGTCTATAAAACCATGAATGGTGTGGAGAAAGTGAATAAGGAACTGTTATTCACCCCTTCAGATAACACAAGAACCAGGGGTCACCCAATGAAATTAATAGGCAACAGGTTTAAAAAAAACATAAGGAAGTATTTCTTCATACAACACACCCTGTGGAACTCATTACCAGGAGATGTTGTGAAGGGCAAACCTATAACTGGGATCAAAAAAGAATTAGTTCAATTCCTGGAGGATAGGTCCATCGATAGCCATTAGCCAAGATGGTCAGGGATGCATGCTCTGGGTGTCCCTAAACCTCCGACTGCCAGAAGCGAGGGATGGATGACAGGGAATGGATCACTCAATAATTACCGTGTTCTCTTCATTCCCTCTGAAGTATCTTGCACTGGCCCATCAGATAGGATAATGTGCTAGATGGGCCATTGGTCTCACCTATTATGGCTGTTCTTATCCAGCTACAAGCTTTTTTCAGGTCCTTTCTATTGTTTAGAATTTTTTAGATATGAGTCCATGGCCAAATAGAGTACTATAATATGAACCACTTTACAAACTGCAGATATGAGATCTTGATATTTGTAGAGGCCAACTTAAATAGACATTGGCTCTAGCATTTAATACATGTTCCATGCCGATAAGTAATTTCAAAACTACTGCCTCTTTAATATTCACTCTTACCTTTTTTTCAATGGGGGTGGTTCTGTCTGTTTTTTAATTAGGCCCAAGCGGTGCCAAAGGGAAACTTTGGTTATTTAAACTCAAAATAGGATTGAGAGATGGCTTTCTTCTATCTGATTAAATATTTACTGGCTTTGTTGATGATTTAATTGCACTTATGAAATGTAATGACATCAGTTCTCACACTGTGTGACACTTACTCTGTTCTACCATTTCATGCATTATTTCCAAAGGGTGATTTTTTTTACTAATGCTTCATACGGCAAGTGCTGAACCCTATTACTTTTTCCTTTCATTATTCCTTTTATCTGCTATTTATTTTCGCATTTGTTTACTTTACTGTGGAACAGAAATTCATCCTTTCTGAAAAGGTGTATGGCTCCAGAATCCCAGTGGACATGAATTTCCAAAGAGCTGTGAACATATTTTTTATTGCAAATCTTTGAATATATAAATACAACTACATGCATAAAAACTGAAGGCTCTTAGAGAAACTTGGAAAAAACAGTATACCCGGAAGTGTCAAATCAGTTGGAGATTCTTCACATTCCTCTCCTGCCTTGTCTATAGGATTTACTTTCTATTGTAGCTCAGCTCCTGTGCTCTTTAGGACAAAGATTGCCAATTATGATAAACTACCCTATATAGTAGGATTTTTGACTCAGACTACAGTAAACTCTATATAACGAGATTACCGGATTCCTTTTTAAGATCAATAATTTAATTTCTAGACAGGGGCCTTAAAGGTTAATTTCTAGAGCTTTAGTCACTAAGCTACCCAGCATTCAAGAGGCTTGCAGGTGACTTACAATCATAACTAGCTAATCCAAATCAGTTTGTTAAAAAAAATCCTCAGATTAACAAATCAATGATACTTACACACTACAAAATTGGTTTCCACTTAAAAGGCTCTATCCTGACTGGATTTGCACACTTTATATGCAGCATAAATCTTGTTTTGATGTAATTTAGCTGGGATTCAGGGAGAAGAGACTCTCCTGTCTCTTGTCAGTGTACTAGACAAAAACTGGGCAGCAGAAATCCTATTTCAGTCTGACTGGTGCCTTTTGAGGAAAACGGGGGGTAAGAGGGGAACAAATCAGTTTTTTTTAATGGCTTTACTGACAGATTGCTCTCCCTGGCCATTTTCATTCTTCTGCTTCCACAACTAACTGTGATTTGCCATGTACAAAGCCTACACGTTCCCACCTATTAATGGTTGCTGCAATGAGAAACATATACTATGCTGTCACAGATCTGGTTGGCTGCTCTATTGGGGGCCACCTACTGGACTGCTGTCAAGGGAATACAGACCTCTGGATCTCTGGAGCCCAAAGTGGTTTAAGCCTCCAGAGTCAGAACCGAGTCCAGCCATGACCCCAATCTCAGAGACCCTAGGCACACTCTCAGGCCCCGGACCTGCTGTCTAGCACACAACCCTGAGAGCTGGACTCTGATTTCCAGCTGCCTACCCCGTCTGGGACAGTGCTGACCCTTCAGACTCCCCCATATTTCAACATACCATGTCCCAGAATTCCATCCCAATGTGTGAAACTTCTGGTTTACAGCTTCTCTCTCCCAAGGTGGTAGTTGCAAAGCATTTAACACAGAGAGACACTTTGCACAGAGTCTAACACAATTTAGTCTCTTACTAAATCATATAAAGCACAAGAGAGTATGGATCATATAAAACAATAAACCCTACATGTATTTCCCTTCTCTATCTCACCCTTCCCTCTGGAGTCCTTGGGGTCATTTGTGTCCATAAAGACAGACAGGTTTCCCTGCATGTAAGCTGGCTTCTCACTCTTGGAGTTTCCTTCCCCCAGCTTCTGTCACCTTACTCTCTCCTGCCCAATGCTTCTGTAATACCGACAAACCCCAGTTGTCAGTGGGTGGGATTGAACCTGGGATCACTGGAGCTTAGTGCATGAGCCTTTGCTGCATGAGCTAAAAGCCAACTGGCTTAGCTAAGGCTGAAGAGCAGACTCATTAATCTCTAAGTGGTCTCAGTGCCACTAGATGGGACAGAACACCACACCCAGGAGGTGTGTGCATTACATACTTCCCCTAGCTGAGGAAGCACATCCCGAGCTTCAGAGACTTCCCAGTTGAAATCCCGGACGAGCTCCCACTTGTAACGCCGACAGACCCCGGTCATTGGCGGGGGGATGGAACCTGGGATCATTGGAGCTTAGTGCATGAGCCTTTACTGCATGAGCTAAAAGCCAACTGGCTTAGCTAAGGCTGTAGAGTAGACAGACTGTCTGTCTGTCTCTCTCTCTCCTGAGTGCCACTAGGTGGGGCAGACCACCACACCCAGGAGGTGTGTGGGATACACTTCCTGTTCCTGCCTGTGTCCTCTGCTCCTGTGAGTTCCTTATTTAAAATCCCATCTGGTCACCTGGCTTCTTTTGTTCAACCCCTAGTAAATTTCCAGTGCACCTACCTCTCCCTGCATCCTCCATCCAGAAGGGTAAGATCAAACTGGGTTTCTAAAGATGCAGCTGCTCTTTAATATAACTATTGCTGGTGAAAGCATGGTTTTTCAAAGTCAAGCACCTTCCCATTGTATCTGTTCTAGGAGGACATGCCACAACCCTGCTAGTCCATGCTGAATACATGTTCAGAGTGGCATTCATGATACAGCCATTCTTTACAGTAACATTTCATAATAACTCCATAATATAAACCAGAATTTGTCAGCTGTACAGAGGGATTACCAGATCACCAGACATGCTTAGTTTGTAATGTATTGATATTACATACATACATGGGAGACCTCAACACCCATCCCCAAAGGACTGATAACATTAACTCTCTCCAGGCTGTGGCAGCAGTTATAAAAGTCACTAACATTGCTAAAATGAAGCAAGGCAAACAAATAACAGGTTATACCTGCAGTAATCAGGTGATGCTGAATGCAACAGTTAACTTTGCTGCAGCAAGTTCTGCCCTCAAAGGCACACTCTCAGCTTCCACTGGTTTTGAGGGGAGAAGTTTGTCCCTATACATTTAAACGGCTATGTAACATTATGGCTGTGTCCCAAGGAACCTAAGTCATTTATCCCTCATCACTGCAAGAGTCTGACATCCTTGTTGTATGGCAATGGACTTTTGAAGAGAACCAAATACAAACACTGCTCAATTTGCAGCAAGGTCTTGAACTGCAGCAATGGCCTGGGATACTCCATGAACAATTGGGAATTAATGGATCCTGTACAAAAACAACAACATTTGTTTGAGAATGACGAGACAGAGGATCAAAATATACCATGTATTTCTGATCTTGAAGAGAAGTAACATTGTTACCCACAAGTTTTAAATCCAGACTCCACAGGTGCAAAAGTTAGATGATAAACTTTATCAAGCACTTTGGGATATTTGGATTAAAAGCAGCTATTTAAATGTCAGTTATTTTTGTGATATTCCACATCTTTCTGCTGAAGTGGGATTAACCAGGTCTGAATTAATGTATATTTTTAAAGTGAGGAACAAAAACTGTATTTTCCCAAGTTGTTATTTCAATAGTTTCTTCAAATACAGTAAACTGTCAAGGAAAAATATACCGTTTCAGTTTGAAGGTTGTGGAGGATTATCTCCTATCCTTTGGTTGTAGAGGATTATCTACTATCCCTTTACTTTCAGAGGTGGATGTTGAGTGGGCTGCCAGACCACAACACACTAGGAACCATTTGGACTATAAAATTATATTAAATCAAGTTGCCAAATATCTAAAAGGTAGAATAATACTTTGTGTGATTACCATCGATTCAAAAGAGCTGTGGTATAAAACTGACTCAGGTGTCATGCACTTAATCAACCAAATCTCAAACAACCCTAGTAATACTATTTCCTATCTTTTCTGTAACTAAAAATATATATGCTCTAATGGCAAACAAAAATGTTTTAAATAAAAGAAGAGGCAACAGCTTCAGTATACATTTTTTCAGTCTTGTGCTCACACATGTATTTGAACTGAATGTTATAAGGGAAAAAAGGTTAATGTTAAAATTTAAAGACAGACTGTCATAATCTAAAAGGACATGTGATGTTTTTATGTTTCAAGCTAATACTTTGTTACTCTGTTATCCAGGAGGGAAAAAAATATAAAAATGGCTGAAATAAGTCGCAAGTCTATTGTGCTGTACATGGATCTGAGAGGTACCAACCTAATTTGGTCCAGTCTAGCACAACCAATTATTCCTGCCTCGGGGATCCCTTAGCATACATTTTCCAAACCAGCTAGCCTCTATTACTAGATAAAAGACATGGCAATATTTCAGCAAACTGCACATTAGAATCGGTTTTGTCTCTGTTAGATATAATTGCCTGTACTTTTTTTTTTTTTTTTTTTTAAACAGAGCCAATCCTCCATCCAAACAGTTGAAAAGCTAACTAACTTCAAGGTTAGGTCTGAGAAATCAATCTCTGCTAGCCACAAGAATAATAAAAAGAATAAAAATAATAGCCATAATAATGTTGGAGAACTAATGCTATTAACCTCATTGTTTGTTAGAAAATGGAGGGAAAATAATCTTCTAAAAGTCAGCAAGACCAAATAAAAATTGGGTTGCAGCCTAAGCAATACGGACTTCATGTAGCACACTGGCTTTGTGACACAGTGTGGGATATGCTGTGGGTTCCAGATCTCAAGAATGACAAAAATAAGTAAATCCTTTCCCACCACATTGCTCACAGAACTATGCAAGGAAAAGTTCTCTCTGGTGAAAACAGAGGAAGCAGTAGGTCATCACAGTGAGTAGTGAGTGAGATATCATTTCTACCTTGTTTGCTCTGCGCTGCTGGCATTAGGTACATCCCATGCCATGCAACAATCTTTTCTCCATGGGAGACTGTGCAGAAGGAAGCATTTGAGAGGACAGTTTGTATAGCCACATTGAATGGGAGCTGTAACTGAATAAACAGATTACTCCATTCCTGTGTCCAGTCACTACCACAGGGAAAAATGGAGTAATGTGGCCTGTCGGGAGGAGTTAGGGAGAAAGGAGTGAAGGCGTGGGAGTGAGTATAATCGGAAAAGGCCCAGAGAGACAAAAGGGACAAAATCTGATAATCAGAAATCACCAAATGAAAATGAATGAGTAAAAGGTATTTATCTGCATGTTGAAATACAGGAACAAAAGGTCAGGCTAGCAAACAAATGGAAAGAACAAAGAAAAATACATTCTGCACCCTCCTTTTTATCTTCCTAACAAATGAATAGTCCTCAAAGGACACTATATTTATGCTGTAACAAGTGACCTTGTAATTCTTATTATAAATATCATGAAATGACTAGAAAATTACATGGATCTTCTATTTTCTGACAGGCAGGATGACATGAGATCTGACAAATAAACATTAAAGAGTGACTGGGTTTTTTTTCCTAACCTTGAGCATATTATCAAATAATATGGAAGAATGTGTAGTGTAATTAACCTTTAATTGCACAATATTTGCCAAAGAACAGAGAGCAGCCATGCAATCACTGCATACTGTCAAGTAGTACGACTGGCACTTCCTGCTCCTTTCAGCAAAGCAAAAAGGCGGCATTACTAAAATATTACATATACAAACACAAAGCATATTTTGTGTGTGCATCTTGCACGCACATATTTGAATATTACACCTTATTAATATAGGTCTAAGATTCTGTAAAGCTTTATATGAATACCAGGAAATGCATGGGGTGTTTTAACATGACATTGTGGATCAAGATTGCTATACTAAAGCACACTTTGTTAATGCACACAGTCTGTATTGCTGCCATTCAGAAGTCCTGGGGATGAGGCAATTTGCCTGATGCCCTTAGTTTTCTAGTCTTTGTCACAGCTAGGAGAAACCAGGACCTCAACTTAGTTATACAGCGGCTGTTATCATCTAACTCACAATAAATGGAAAATGAAACCTCCACTAGTAGCTTAATCTTTCATCTGCAAGTCCTTTTGCAGGGTTTTTCAAGTCCCTTTTTCATCTCTGGTAGCTGTCAGAGAAACAGAGGTGCTCTCTTTCTGACTGAAAATTATAGTTATACAAAATATGTCCCATCTAGCTGTTTTAAGGCACATTTATTATATTATTAATTATTATTAGTAGTAGTATTACAGAAAGTGCTACAAGTCCCAACCAAGAGCAACACCCTATTGTACTAAGCACTGTACAAACACATTACCTGAGACAGTCTCTGCCCCACAGAGCTTACAGTTTAAACAGACAAGAGAGGCACAGAATGGGAGGGGAAACAGATCTTCAGAACTTATGCCCTACTTATCAGATACTCTGGAAATGTTGGAATTTTTCGGCTGCCTGAAGTTTTGTGTGCAAAACATTTGCAAATCAGACAACCATATCTGAATATCTAAACCACGCTTATAAAGATATTCATTGTGTTTGGCATCATGTCAACATTTTAATGAAGTGCTCTGGCATGAGAAATGTTGTTGGACTCAGGCTGTAAAAAAGGATTTTTTTTTTCTGTAATTATCTTAATCTGTGAATGTGATCCACAGTCTTGTATTTACATGATACAAACCAACAAAAGCTAGGAGTCTCAAATCTATGTTTGGCACTGAAGATCCAATGGTACAATGTCTTTACTCCTACTGAAGCCAAAGGCAGTGGACTAGAATAACTAGAGCTGGTCGGGAATTTTTCGACAAAACAGTTTTTCATCGGACAATGCTGATTTCTGGAAATGGAAACCATTCATGGGAAACATACTGGTTTCAACAAAAGTTCTGTCAGAAGGGTTTCTCAGGTCTATGATGGAATTACTGGTCAAAACCACATGAGACCCACCTTTAACTAACCAAACACCTGGTAGTTAGGGCAGTCACATGGATATGGGAGACATAGGTTCAGGTCCCTGCTCCAAATCAGGAAGAGTGTGATCTGAATCCAGGTCTCCCACATCCCCGGTGAGTGTAAGTCTCCCGCTCTCTCAAAAACTTCTAAAAGTCTGAGTTTGTCCCAGTGCAGAAAGGGACAAATTTCCAAATTCTTGAAAATGTTTGCAAGATGGAAAAGCTGTTATCCACCCAGCTCTAGCTGTAACATCAGACCCCAAATCTTCAACTCACCACATTGCGAAGACGGAAGAGTGAAGAAACAATTGAATGACCAAATGTCAACTCTGAATTTTGTGGGTTTTTTTTTGTCAGAACCTTAATGCTATTTAAATGTAGCTCTTTGGACAGTAATGACATATATATATATGACAAGAGAAGAAAAGATCCTGGCTCCCACAAAGCCTTTCATGGAATATATTAAAGACACTATTTACGCAAGAGACTGGAACAGAAGTCTCCCTTCAGAGCCATTCTAGACCGTTGGGTAAATGTGTGTTGAGGCAGGGTTTAAAAAAAAAAAAAGTGTATTAACTGCCCAAAGAACCAGAACTTTTGAAAGAAGCAGTGTCACAAAGAGTTTATCGTGTATAACCACTTGTTTTCGTTTTTAGTGGCTGGTTTAATCCACTGTTTGGCAACAAATACTGAGCTTACCAAATCTATGGCCAGAAAGAGAAAATCAGTAGTGTTTTCTTAAAATAAACTGGGATTCACTAATGGAACATGGCACCATGGATTAAATCCTGGTCCTATGAAGCAGGGAGGGAGAGAGGGATAGCTCAGTGGTTTGAGCATTGGCCTGCTAAACCCAGGGTTGTGGGTTTAATCCTTGAGTGGGCCATCCAGGGATCTGGGACAAAAATCTGTCTGGGGATTGGCCCTGCTTTGAGCAGGGGGTTGGACTAGATGACCTCCTGAGGTCCCTTCCAGCCCTGATATTCTATGAAGTCCATAGGAATTTTGCCATTAGATTCCATAGGGTCAGGATTTCACCTTCTGTAGTATCATCTATTTAGAGTTGACATTATGCTCAGTGCTAAGATACTTGGTGTCCCAAGGAACTTGTAATCTAAATAGACCTATAATACAAGATGTACTGGGCTTAGTTTGCAAGAAGGGAGATTTATGTTGGATATTATGACAAACTTTCTAACTATAAGGATAATTAAGCACTCAAGCATCTGCTTATCTTTAAGCACAGACTTCAGTGGAACTTGAAAACATACTTAAGTATCATTCCTGAACATTGCCTTCTTCAACTGGGGCCTCAAACAGGATATCCAAGTTTGAAAATAAACATCTGTTTATGGCAGAACAAGCAGATCCTCACACAAGCATATATAACAACTATTTTCTGTAACAACATAAAAATATGATATTCTTGTAAAGAAAAAGCAGAAAAGACCTGAATGTGCAGAAGTGATCATTTCTGTAGGTGAAATGCTCTCATATATATTAGTATTAAAACATAATTTTTGAAACATGAACAGTCACTGAACAGTGGAAATGAAGGGCTAGGTTCTCAGGTCCAGCTGATCTCCTCTTGGCACAGGATATAAAGAAGAAGGGGAGTAAAAGGTATCTTTACACTACCTTTATGTCCTAAAGCCATCCCTAAGTCCTAGGGCCAACCAGGGACCAGTTTAACTCCCGGTGTGACTGAGAGCAGTCTCAAGGCAGTTATAGTTTGTGCCAGTTGCAGTGCTTTCAAGGGGACATTCTGCAATTAGACACCTGCAGCTGGCCCGTGCCAGCTGACTTGGGCTCCCAGGGCTCAGACTAAAGGGCTGTTTAATTGCGGTGTAGCTGTTGGGGCTTGAGCTGCAACCCAAGCTCTGGGACCCTCCCACCGTGCAGAGTCCTAGAGCCTGGGGCTCCAGCCCAACCCCAGCGTCTACACTGCAATTAAACAGCCCCTTATGCCGAGCCCCATGAGCTCAAGTCAGCTGGCACAGGCCAGCCACAGGTGTCTAATTGCAGGATAGGCATACCCTAAAGGCAGCTTTAAGTCTGCTTTGTGTCACTGGAGTTCATCAAACAGATTTAGCTGGATCAAGATTCTGTCCCAAAGAGACTTACTGCTATATTACGAAAAATATTTCTTCACTCTTACTAAGGAGTAAGGGGAGTGGATATGTACACTTTTCTTTACTGGACCAAATTCTGTGGTTGCTAGCAGTGTGTGTACCATACACAGCTCCTATTGAAGTCAAGTGGAGTCAAATGTGTATGTCAAAGAAGAAATGGGTTATTAAAATGTTAGTTGATGTCTAAATGAAATATCCTCTCTAGTTACATATGAAGAAGCAACACACTGCAGGGGGAAAAACATTAGCTTCATGGTTAAGAGAAACGGACAATGTGTCAGAAAAATTACTAGGTAGTACTGCTGTGTGTGGGGATGGCTCTTTTTTGTCTAGTTTGTAATGAAATCTTATTTTTATTATTGTAAAGCAATACTTTAATAAAAGACCATCTTAAAACAAAGATTATTTGAATGCCACCAGGGAAAGGCTATAGAACTAGTCTATGGGGCTTTTAATAAAATCATTGATCTAGAGCTTGGACCAATGCTTTAATAATAACAATTCCCTGAACAGAGTGGTTTATACTAATTCAAAATTTCAAAAACTGACTTATTGAAAATCTTTATCCACAGTGAAAATAAAACCCACTTTACACTGGCCTGTTTAACATTAGACTAGTAAAACAGACACAAAAATATGAACATCTTTAACTAACAACTGACTATATCCACAATTCAGAGAATATACTTGGAATTCAAACTATGCTATAAAAAGAAAATTTAAAAATAGAGCAGATGCTACAGAGTCATCAGTAATTGTTCCAAGGCCCTTTTTTCCTAAAGGAAGCTAAAAGCTTAATACAGAACAATGAAAATGAAGCTGTGAAATTCCTTTCCTTCACTCCAAAGGAACAAGAAGAAGGGGTGGGAGGAGAGGAGATATCTCCCATAACAGATTTATAGGTTTATATATATACCTGTCAAAACAAGCAGCAGAAGGAACAATGAACATTGTCATCTCCAAAACAAAATTACTAGGGTGCAGGAAAGTCTGCACACCCTAATAAGTTCTGTAACACAGACTAACCGGATCCTGACTTTTACCTAGTATCTGATTCAAACCAATAATCCTTACTGAATAGATGTAGAAAACTCCAGGTGGCTGTCTTGCAAACCTCCTGAATGGAAATAAATCAGAAGTTTGCCTTATATGAACTGGGACTTGATATGACCTTCATGCTGCAGGCCTGTCAAGTTGTAACAATGATGAATGCAAACAGACAGCCATTAGACACAGCAAAATCTATGTCGCAGCATCTATGTCAAACAAAACAAAAAGCTGGGCTGGACTACGTAAGGGCTTTAGTACCCTTCAGATAAAATCCAAAGGACATTGTAACATCAAGCTTTTGGTTAAAGGTCTTTCTGGAATAGACATGTAAACCTGGGAAATAATCGTCAGGGATTACTGACTGAATAAAGCAGAACTGTGTCAGCACCCTCTGAGGAAATTTAAAATAATCTGCAGCGCTGCCTTTCTTTGAAATGTTTAGTCTAAGGCAGATCAATCATACTAGAATCATACAGCCCTCTTTATGCTGACACCACTGACACCAAGAAAATTTCTTTTAAAATAAGACACTTGAGTTTACATGTATCATATGGCTCAAAAGACAATTTCGTCAGTTTAGCCAGGACCATAATCAATATCCAATGACACAGGGAGCACTTTAATGGGAATTTCATATGCAACAAGACCTATGTAAGTCTGATGACATGGAACTGCAAAAAAGTTCTATCTTCTTCAATGTATTAATGGAATGCTGAAAAAGCTTCCAAATGACCTTTGAAGGAAACCTCTTGTGATTAAAACTCTGACAGGTCCATAAGGTGGCAAGATTGCATGTGAAGCATGTAAAATGATCCACCAGACTTATGAACCTGTTACTTAAACTGCCCTTTTAGCTAACTCCACATGAGTAGCTTAGAAGCCATTGATTCACGTGCTCAGAAATGCTCAGCCTCTAGCTTTTTCACCACCTCAGGAGCCATGGTGAAAAGGAAAAGAATACTGGTTCTGATTCAGACTGGTAACTTGGCTCTGTGTGATCAGATGTGGCCTGATTTTCAGGTTGGTGGAAAAGGCCATCACCATCACTAAAGAGGTGAAGAACAATATTGTTCTTGACCAATGTGAGCTATTAGGATAAAACGGATCTTTCTCTTTCCTCAACATGTTCACTATCTTTGCTACCAGAAGTAGAGAATTAAAGTCATATAGGAACTGCCCCCATATCCCACACTTCATTGATTGAAAAAGAGTCACCTATTACCAGTATTCTGAAGAAGGAAGAGATTGCTATTTCATTGTTCAGAAGCACTGTAAATGATTTGTGCCTAGTGTCCTCTACTTGAGAAAGAAAAGATTCACACACCATTCACAAGGGTCAACTAATTAGCCATGCCTGTCCACCATTGTCTTTTACCTTTCTACCAGTAAGTGGCCAGTTGGAATTTTGTGAGTGACACTGTCCAGTTCCACACTAACAGGGCTTCCTGACACAGGAGGAACAATCTTGTTCTCTTGGCACGTTAATGTAAAATACACTGATCTAACTGACTTTCTGAATCATGGCCACCTATACTAGGCCTACAAAGTGCCTTCAGGATTGATTTTCTCCCCCCCAGGGATATGTGTGTTGCCATTCCTGTAGGAAAGAAGTGTCTTGGGTGTGCAGTCACACAAATATGTATCAACTGCTGCCTACCCATCTTCTGATTTTTTGCCATCAAAACTAATTAATTTATAATTTACTGTTACACTTGGGACTTATTTAATTCACAATGGCTTACTTCCAAATGATACTCTGTGTAAGGAAGCCTTGATGTCTCATGTGAATAGTTTCCAGATTATCATCAATTAAACTGTTTTAGAACCAGATATTTTTGTTCCTATAATTATTATTTCTATGATTTCATCTCTGGTCTCAAATGTGAATACATCGATTTTGCTAATAATTGTGGATGTGAAAGAACTAAAGAACTGATTCAACAGATATTGTTGGGGTTAGATTCAAGTACGCTTTCACAGAGGGGGTAAATTATACCCTCATCATTCCAGTGGCGATCACTGTGAACTAGGGTCATTCACCCCCACAGACAGGTAGGCAGGTAATAAAGAATGTTTAATTACCCTTCAGTAACTGTGGTTCTTTAAGATGTGTTGAATTCTTAGCATGTCTTCACCCTATGCATGAGAGATCGGAATCATTTGACCAGCTAGCTATGTCCATTGGAGCTATGCCTGGCTCTGAGTGCCTTGTGGCAGACCAAGGCCAATCATCAATCAGTTCCTTCATCAAAACAGACTCCAGGTTTTATAGGGAGGGAAGGAGACTGGGTCATGGAATATATATGGATGACATCTTGAGGAATCCCAGTTACTGTAGGGTAAATAACCATTCTCTCTTCTTTGCGTGTCTGTCCATATATATTCTGCTTCTGAAGGCTTGCAAGCGGTGACCTGATGGAAAGAGGTGGGTGCTCTGAGTCTAACTAAATAACAACTATAAGACAGCTCTGCCAAAACTGGAATCAGACCTAGATGCCTCCTCACGGGAGTAATGCTTCATAAATGTATGTACTGATCCCCTACTGATTTCACAGTGGGGAACCCGTCTCATGAAGCACAGAACCTGCCTGAGCTCTGGCTGAATGAGCTATGACCTGCGAAGGACAATCTAAACTAGCTAGCTGATAACATAATTTAATATAATCAGAGACCCATTTCAGTAGTGTTTGGGAAGATATAGCCTGACCTTTCCACCTTTCTGCAAAAGCAATAAACAACCTTGGGGAGACCAGGAACAATCCAATTCTATCAAGATAGAAGAAGAGGGGTCTGAGCACATCCAGCTACCTCTTGGTTAGAATGTGGCTTAGGGAACAAGACAGGTAAAAGGATCATCTGGTTTATATGGAAGTCAGAGATGGCCTTGGGTAGAAATTTTGGGTGGAGCCTAAGTGTGACTTGTAGAACGAAGTGTATGGTAGACCCTCCATGAGTGCTTGCATCTCCCCTACCCTTCAAACTGATGTGATTGCCATTGGGAAAGCTACCTTCATTGAAAGACGATATAAAAAGTATGAGGTCAAGAGTTCAAAAGGGGGACCCATCAACCTATCTAGAACCACAGTGAGATTCCATGGGGTAGGGAAGGAAATAGATGTACTGGAGGAAATATGTGTAGTAGCCTTTTAGGAACTTAGCAACTGTCAGGTGTGAGAATACCGTGTGACCCTGCATAGGGGGGTAGTGGTAAGTTGACATAGTCTCTAGGTGCACTCTTACAGAGCTAATGGAAACTCCTGTGCTTTGCAATGACAATAGGATGTCTAAAATAGGAGGAATTTGAATCTCTGTGGGAGAGAGAGATGATGTTGCTCTGGAATATTTTCCACTTGGCCACATAGGTCACTCTTGTGGAGTCTTTTCTGGACTAGAATATTGTGAATATTCCTCTCTTACTTCTGAACTTCTCTTAATGTCCATCAGCCAGCCACCACCTAGGTGTGAGATGTAAAGAGGTTGGGTCTGAATGGAAAGTTTTCTTGTGGCTCTGGAAAATTGTGTCTGGAGCAGAGATAATGTTACTGGAGGTCGAATGGAAAGCTACATCAGGTCTGAGTACCAGAACTGTGTGAGCCAAGCTGATGCTACCTAGATCATTACTGAAGCCTCTTGACTGAGCTTCCTCAAAACCCTTTGTATCAGAGGGCTTGGTAGGTAAGCTCGATTGATCTTATTTATCTGGATCGGAAACAGATCTCATCAACTTGTAAAGAAGAAAAAACTTCAGGTGAGCCTCTCTTGCCTTCTGTGTATATTGAGAAAATGAACAACAAATAGAACATTTTTCAGGTATGCCCTCCACCAAAGCAGAGTAAAGAGCTCAGATGTCCATCATTGAGGCGTATAGCCGCCTCACATGAGGGATAGTATTGAATTCCTGACAATTTGGGTTTAGCCACAGGGATTGAAGCCTGATACCATTTATCATAAACAAACAAAATAGCCAAACACAAACCTAACAAAGCCTAAACTAAGTACTAAATCTAACACTACAGGTAGATGGAGAATTATATATAATAAAAAATTGTCTGGTCCACAAGTGTGCAAGAGACAGTGAACACGGCTCACAGTTCTATCTTGCAGCCCTGAGTGGAAACAAGGAACTGAGGACAATAGACCCTGCTACTCCAGTTGTGCCCTTGCGTGAGGGTATGCAAGGCACACAGGGCACAGGCAAATGGACACTTCTGGCCAAAGCATTCTGATCTTAAGCACATGAGCACCAGAAGTGGAATAAAAGCCGTCGACAAAAAACTTCAACTGTGGGATGGAATTTCTGCGGGTCATCACTGGCAGAGGCTATGTGGGAGATGTGCTATATAATCTCTCTGCCCTCCAGGCATTCTGCCCACTTTCTGGCTGTGCTATTTGGCTCTAGACAGAGTTGGGGTCTAGGTGGCATATGCGGTCTTCCAACCCCGATCTGCTTTTTGGCACTGAGGCCTGTAGGCAGGGGTTCCAATCTGACAGGCTTTAACTAAAATTGAGAGGTGGGATTTTCAAAAGTGGTTAGCATTGGCTTAATGCTGCTTCCATTGAGGTCAAGAGGAAATGTCTCATTGGCTTCAACTGGAAGCAGAGTTAGGCAAAGGCTGAGTGTTTTTGAAAATCCCACCCTAAATTTGATTTTTATGGCAAATTAATAATTTTCTTTAAAGAAAATTGGGGCCCAAGTGAACAATGGCAAAATAACTTGCTATCTGCCACTTCCTATCAAAGTGCTATGTCTGAGGACCCATACACCAGCATTTTTGCTAGGGTAAGATTTCATTTCTGCACAGAAGAATCCCAAAGTTTAGGTTCAACTCTACTGTATGCCCTGAGGATTAAAACACTATTTAAGATTTACAACGACTGCTAGGGCTGCAGGAAGGAGAATAACATAAATCATTTGATATAATAAAATTTCATGTGTACAAGTTGCCATTCTAGTTTATCATCCAATTGTTTCAACATTCTAACTGTAAGTTTCCTATCAAAGAAATTACTTGTCCCAATAAGAGTGTGAGTTATTGGTAGTTTACAGATTATTCATTTCAATGGACATAAGTTCCCTTTCCTTTGAGACCTTATGAACTTCCATTGCTGTTGATTTATAGAGATACTTTGAAAATCATTACTTAGATGCACTTAAAACTTATTATCTTCCCTTATGAAGTGTTAACATTAAATTGTTCACGGTGAAAGAGTTTTATTACAAAGGAGAAATTTACAAGTTCAGATGTAATAAGAGCTCCATATCCTCTGGACTTCTGGACAGAAAATATTCAGCAATATCCAGTCTCATGAGCAGTTTAAAAGATAGTTAATTTCATAAAACCACCTAAAATGGAACTTCTATTTCTCATTTTAAAGCTTTCATCTCTTCAATTTTGGAGTGTTTAAATGTATATTTTATTAGATTTACGTGTTGTGGCACATAAAACACACAGACACATCAGTACGCAAACAGAAAGAATGTCTATCCTAGAGCTATTCGGAGCTGAAGAGGCTCAATCAAGCACAAAGCATAATCCCCTATCACAGGAATGAACAGAAGACTAACATATATGCTGAAATGGTTCAGCTATTGTTCCCTAACTAAAAAGAATGAAAGATTCAGAAGAACATATAATGAGGGGGAGAATTACAGACAAGAACATGCATAATTAGAAAACAGCAAGATAAAGCAAATGAGGGTTGCTATATACCTATTTAAAGATGAATAAATATGTTGAGGTTTGAGCTGATGTGTTTTTAAGCAATACAGCAGATCTGGCCACTATCCAAACAGGCTGAGAAGCATCAAGTGAAAACTTTTTATTTTCATAGTAGGTGCTCTCATGTAAATTCTCCCAAAGGCTGAAGATCTGGCTGCTATCTAATTTCCTATTTAATAAATATTTTTAAGTACATTTTTAATGTGCAATCTAAGCCAACTTCTAAGAGAATTAGAGAGTTCAAACATAACCCTTTCCACCCTATATGTTTACCATTCAAAAATTCTAAAGAGCTATTCGTATATTCCATCTTTTAAAAACTTTATGTAACATACATGCTTTCGCAGTGATCTGATTCTTCTATGACCTTTATTTTGCTATTAAAAATGACTTGATGTTATTTTATTTTCCTTTTCTTTTTTCAAAACAATACTGTAACTGTTTAATTGCTAATGCATTGGACTTTTAAATCGGTGTCTTAAATATTATAGAATTGCCACTCATGACTCCATAGTGAAGACTGAATTCCATATTGCACTCTAAGCAGAGATTCAACCTCTTTGTTTTATATAAAAAACACAGCATGTATCCTCCCCAAAATTACCACGCGTACTGTTTGAATGCAGAATGAATTTACCAAGAAGTTACAAATAAAACTGTTATAATTCATTTATGAGTTAAAATTAAATTTTAAAATGGCCCTTTAGACAGTTAGCTCATGTGTCAATCTTTTCTTTGTTCTAAATTATCTTAAGTGTCAGAACATAGACACTTCAAACTTTCCACACAGTTAAATTAATTGAAATCTTGTGCATAGGCTCTATTTGAAGAAATTGTAATTATGTTAAGTTATTAATGATTGCTGTGACTAATTGTTAGGATTATATAAGCTACAAGCAAGGGTCAGGTCAACAGCTCACTAGTAACAGTAACTAAAGTGAGGCCACTGTGATACCAGAGGTAATTTAACCAATCACTACCCTTTCTCTACAGCAAATTTGCTAGCAACAATTGTATTGGTTATAATGAGTCAGTGGTATGAAGAAAAGTGGGGATGTGTCAAGAGTTCTCAGTGGCAGATAACTTAGCTCAAGGGTCAATGCTTAGGCAGCATACTTAATACACTTTTAGGCAGCACACCATGGCAAGTGAGGTAGAAGCACAGAGAGAGACTTTAAAGAACAAATACTTCAAGACTCAGGGACTGCCCCTCTTCTCTTTTCACACAGCTCTCTGAACAGTTGCATATTGTGAGCTAAATTTGTTGCTCTGACAATACCAAGCAGATGTAAAACCAATTTAACTGCCACTGCATTCTGGATGCTTTCTATTGCTCTTGTGTACTAGTGAACGTGCCCTTAAAATGTAAAATATATATATTTTTATATATATTTAGGAGAGAAACTAGTAATCTGCAAATCATTAGAAATAATGCCGGGTAGCATTCTCTTTGTGTTTCCTTATCAGTATTCATATATGATAATTTTAGTAATAAAAAACAAAGAAATTCCAAAATAAAAAAACCTATATGAAAATGGAGTTAAGATTGAGAGTACATATCAGTAATTTAGAGTTTAAATACAATACAGGGATGTTATAATTATCCCCAAAGCAAGCATTGTGAACCCAGGAAATTCAGATTTAGTGTTACACTCAGAAAAAATGCAAATATGTTAAGGCATGGAAATGTACAATTATGGTGCCTATGTAACCCTAACTGTGCTCTTTAGTAACATGAAAGAAAAACTATCAAAATGTTTCTTTAATAACACTGCTCTACAGCCAAAATGCTTCTGAAATAAATGTAGTCAAACTTTACTAATTCTGGGTCACTGAGAACGAAAATGATGCTTAAAATTGTTGATTGGCTCTAGTTTTTCAAAATATGCTACTGGGTCAGTATATACGACCTTGACTTGGGAATGGCGGAGGATAAGTGAATTATAAAGGGAAGGGATCTCAATTTAAACCAGAAATGACTAAAATACATCTTTGACTGGATCTATGAATAAATCTATGACTGGGTTTGGCCAGTACTTGCTTTTTAGGCAAAACAATGAATGATGCAATCTGAAGCTGGTATTGCGTCATACGTGATATGAATTGCATCATGTTATTCCTAGAACTCATGGATGATGCAATCATAATGAAGCTTACATCACTCTGCTGAACAAATTGCCCTATATCAGGTCTAGAAATCATACAGTGTCATGCTCTCTTATTTGTCAGTGTTTGATTTTGCAAAGGGACACAACTCTGTTTAGCCAAAGTGAGCAGAGATGCCTCATTCTTGTGTGAACAGTGCAGATAACTTCTGCTATGTTTGTGGTGAAGTGACTTTTGCATCACAAAAGCACAGTATAACCACTATGTTTAAGAAAGCCTATCACCTTTATTTTGGCTGCAAAATTGGAGATCAGGACAAGAGGTGGGCCCCACGCACATGCTGCAAAACTTGTGCAACAAATCTTCGGCAGTGGTTGAACAGCAAAAGAAAATCCATGCCCTTTGCAGTGCCAATGATTTGGAAAGAGTCAACAGATCATACCAGCAATTGTTACTTCTGCATGGTGCCTCCAGTTGGGAAAGGTGTGTCAAAGAAGAAAAAGTGGACTGTGCATTATCCAAACATTCCATCAGCTATACGCCCAGTACCCCACGGAGAAGGACTGCCGGTTCCTGATGCACCAGAATCATTCTCACTTGAGTCAGACGCGGAAGAGGAAGAGGATGAAACTGCTGGTCCTGAACCATCAATGTCACAGGACCCACATTTTCTCCCATCCTCCTCCTCTGAACCACACCTCATAACACAAGGTGAACTGAATGACCTTGTCAGGGATTTGGAACTACCCAAGAATAAGGCAGAGCTGTTGGGCTCCAGACTACAGCAGTGGAATCTCCTGGCAGGTGATGTTAGGGTTTCCATGTTCCGTGACCGTCAAAAGGATCTTGTCCCATTCTTCTTCATGGAAGGTGATCTTGTAGCCTGCAACATCATCGATGGTGTGATGGCAGCCCTCAAATGAGTCTATCACATTCTCTATGGATGGGAGATGTCAGTAAGCAGACCTCTCCATGCTAGCATCACCCCCATTAGGAGGGAAGAGGGATATTAATCCTTCTTAGTTTGTCATGCTTAGAGGAGACAGAGAAAGGAGTTCTTTTTCCCCCCATGATCTGCAACACAAGGCTCCTGGTCCTGGGTCCTAAAGAGAACAGTAGCTTGTTTTTTTTCAGACTCCAACTGTCACCTCAGGACCACTTTCTTTCTCTTAACACCTGCCAGTGTTGTTCCGTGGATCTCTGTCAGCCCCAGAACTCCAACAACATGGTAGCCTGACCCCTGAGACACCCACTCTGGCCTTCAAGGACCAGTATATACCATATTACAAATATGTTAGAACATGTTAGCTAATACATTCTTATTAACTACACAACTTTAAATCCTTGCCAAGATAAACCCTGACTTGTACATTTTCTGGTGAGTACATAAGAGATCCAGAACTGGGCCCCATAACATTTACTTGAAAGTCCAGAACCACTTGCCAAAGTTTAGCAGCTTGCAAGTAAACAACAACAATATTTTACATTTACACAGTGCCATTTATTTTGAAAGATCCCAAAGTACTTTACAATATGGAATCATTTCATCTACCACTGAAACATAAGAAAATCTGGAGTGGAACATGGAATGTGTGTTTTACCCACACAACCACATTATACAAAATGTTAGGAAAGGAAGTTAAGAAGTCTGGAGAACTTAGAATGCATGGATACACTTTACTTTTTACAGACATTATTACCTAGTGTGTAAATACTTATTTTTATAACGGCAGTAATAACTTTTTAAAGTTTTTCTCTCTCTGCTATTCTTAATGTAGAGTAACACCCATCTTAAGTAGCCATCTAAGTGACAGGCAAAATTCTGTTTTCTAGTAGAGGGTGGATTTTTTTATTGATGTTTGAACAAAGCTGTACTGGAAATGTCGGGGATGCTTTAAAGTCATTTTAAGACTTTGGATAGCCTATTAAAGGTGGGCCACAGTGCAGGTTTAAGAGTGTTTTTTAAAAATTCCAAACATGATTTCCCCATATTAATAAGCAAGTATATGGTAACTACCAGTTTTAATAAACATAAAGTGACATTACACATATATACACAACTGACTAGAAAACAAATGACTATTTAGCTTAATCACTGTGTCAAGGACACCCTCACGCAATATGCCAGCTGAAGGCACTTTCCTATCTGACTCCAAACTGTAGCTACTCATTTTGTCCTCTGTACTTGTGATTTAATTATTGGGCCTGATTCCTCATTGTGTTTCCCCTGGGCTAGTTAATGACATATGTGCAAAGTGAGTATAAAACACTACCAACTGGTAACTGATCCTAATTTAAAGCACATTGGTGTCAATGGGAGCCCCTCCTCTGACTTCTATGGGCTTTTGATCAGGACTTACATGAATGGAAAATTCTGATTTTGTAGTGTTTGAAACCAGTTTTACATTGCACAGATGTAAATGACTACAAAAGGCGCAGGGCAGTTGATAATCAGGCCCAGTATTTCAAGGTTAGGCTTAAAACATTATTTTCATAGTCATTTTTGAATCTATGTCATGTGTTTGTTGTACTGCTGTGAGACTGTACACAATCTTGGTACATGTGAGGTTTATATATAAATTAATATCGCAACATCATAACAACAATAAGAATACAATATAATAGAATAATGTAGTAGTACAAATGATGACATGGCCAGATAAATTTATAGTAAAAGATATCATCCCTTGAAAATATAGAAGGTATACTGTAAGTGCTGTACCTCCCTAACTCTAATGTCATGCATGTTAACACATTTTAGTGGAAGGAGGAGAGAGGCAAACTGCCTGGTTACCAAAGCCCAACACCATAGGTCTTTAAAAGATCAAAACCAATGCTGAATTCCTCCTGGTAGCCCTCAGACAGTGGGCTTTCAAAAATGTACCAAACAGTTTGTAGTTCAAATTCCAATAATGTATAATGTTGACACAGCAAACAATAAAACTTAAAAAAATAGATGCACAATGTACTTCCTAATAAGCCAGGGCTGTAGCTGAATGTTATTTTGGGCCATTAATGTGGTAAACGATTTTGTAGAATATAAAGTAACCTTGTGAATTTCACAGAATTATTGGACGAGGCCTTGCCAGGTTTTTCCCTTGACTCCAATCTATGATCCACAAACTGTCTCTACATTTTGTCCACAACTGCAATGAAAGAGACCCTAGTCACACATTTTAAGGCTTCTGAAATTAAAACAAAAAGACAAGAACATAAAAATGATGTTTGAACATTTGCCTTCTTACATAAAAAGCACTTACAGGACTTCTATACTTCTAGGACTTAATACACACTGCCTCCACATTCTCTCCCCCACCTTCTGGGAGGTGCCAGTATTCACCAGTCTGTTCTCAAGCTTCCCTCCCCTCCAAACCGTCATTCTCAGAATGAGATCCTGATGTAATCTTGCACTTGAGGACATTTGGATTCAAGAAAAATATTGGTTTTGAACAGTGTCAAAATGTAGATTTCCTTGAGGTTACGATTAGTTACTGCTTAGGCCTTAGTCTTCACAGCAAATCTAATATACCCAAGAGACTTATTTTGGCTCACCTTAAAGAGCAAACTTACTATGAAAGTGTATTACTTATGGGAACTAAGCTTTAGCTTTTCTGAAAGGTTTTTACCTGACATAACTTCAATATGCCATTGGAAGACAAGAGGAGCGTTCCCCAATCAGCTTTTCATTGGGAACCCTGAGGTAAACATATCCAAGCTAGCAAAACAAACCAAGTACTTTAAATTCAGCAACACCATCACATTTCCAAGAAGGACAGTCAAAGAAATAGAATTGGAAATGATATAAAACTATATTAGGGAAAACACCCCCACTGAATGAAACCTTCAGACATATCCTGTGCTGAAAAAAAAGCCCCAAAGAACATCCTGTCATTAATGCAGATCTCTTCAAAGTGAAGTGATTTCTCAAAAGAGAGAGGAAAACACAAGTGGAACGGATTTGGAGCTGCCTATAATTTATGAATACTGTATCTTGACTGGGTCACTGTGTTGCTGACTGTATGCATACATTATGTAAATTCTCTAGCTGGCTTGTCAGAAAATGCACCCAGGAAAAAGGGGTGGTTCCTGAAATTCAAACATCACCACCAAACACTTAAGGGGATAAGAGACCATGCAGACTCATTAGCTTTAAAGTCCACCTTGGACATCTTGCTGAGCTGCCAACAGGTTTAACCAGGCTCAGGAGATAACAGGAGAGAACAAAGACCTTTGGCTACATTCAAAAGGGTGTGCTTGAAGGAAAGGGGGAAAATGACTCAAACTGATGGGGAGCAGACTGACACCTAGACTCCAGAAGTTGGGGGTCTGGGTAAGATATATCTACCTAAGCCTTGAGGAAAGATAAGTCATGCATATAAACTATTATTTTTAAAATAATTTATTTATGTTTTGATTGTTCCTGCTGTTAAGATTAAACAATACTTTGTTTTACAAAGGCGGTGTGGGGTCACTATATTTGCCACTCATCACAGTTCCCAGAAGTACGAACTACAGTAGGGCCTTCTGGATAAGCACAATTGATACACAGGGTGCTGCAGCCCTGGGCTTGGTCTAATAGTGAAAAAAAGTGGGATCCTGCCCCAGAGAGGTAAAGATTCAAGGCCTAAGATCTGGAGGGGGTGTGCTCAGAAGAAACCAGAAGAGGGGACGGTTGGGCAGTTAGCCCTGAACTACGACAAATGCTACAATATTTAGGACGAAAGAGGTTCCTTGTCCCAGAGGGAGGCAACACTTTCCCCCATGAATAACCTTCTCTCTCCTGCATCTCAAAAAGCACACAGGAATTTAAAGACTAGTCACAGTATATTCCCCTTTTTGCATTCTTAGTGCCACTTGAAAAAAAATGTTAAAAAGTTTCTCATAAGTGTTTTGTTGTTGTTGTTAAATGTTTGGTGATCTGCAGCAAACAACGAAATACCAAATTTCTCAAGCTGGGAAAGAACAGTGATGGTAACAGTGGGGAGTGCAAGGATCAGATACGAAATATTAAAAATGACAAGCCCCATACCATATAACAACAAATAAAAACAACATATTTCATTGAAATGGTATCATTTAGAAAAAAAATGAAAGACCCATGAGTAGACATGTGCAATAGACCTCCGCGTATGACTATTCGTTATTTGTATTATACTAGTGCCTATAGAACCCAATCAGGGACCGGAGGCTGACTGTGGTAACCACTGTGCACACCTGTAACACAAAGATGGTCCCTGCCCCCACGGGCCTACTATCTAAAGTATGTAATGAGAAACAAGAGGTAGATACAGCAACAGCTAGAGGGGGCACAAGGTAACAATGAGATGAATCTAATGAGCAGAATATAAAGAGCAGAATAAGCTGCCTAAACGTTGTCAAGTGTTTTGAAGTTGTCACTGCAGAGGTTAGTTTTAAAAAGAAATGTGACTTAAAGAAATGTCATGTGACTAAACATGACACTTAGAGGAGAGAGACTTGAATTCTGACACTGTCCCCCACTCTTGTCCCCTCCCCGCAACTCAGGAAAAGACATGTACTTTACAGTCTGCTAGAGTCATAAGTTCGTTTGTTTTGGCTTGAGTGATCACTACCTGGTTTACCCAACACCTATACAAAAGAAAGTGAATATTTTAAAAAGTTAATTCTGTGGAAAACATCAGTGTGTCATATTTAATCATGCCACTCTGTGGTCCTGTCGGTTGTGTAGAAGCGTTACAAAACACCAAGAGATGTCGGCAGGCAGTGTAAGCAAGTGCATTGCTATGGAGGCATTCCAGCCCTGCCGCTGTGTTGGTATGATCTCATGTGTAAGTGGATAAATCTGTGTTAATAATAATTTTATAAATTAATATTTCTATATTGCTGCACATATTCAAGGAAATTATTATATAAGGTTTGCTTATTAATACACAATGTGTAATACTGGCACCGTATTTTATGCCCTCAGCTAATAAATGCCTCAGCTCCAGCTCTTTGCTCAAATTCCACAGTGTTTAGAGGCAAGTAATTGGGGAAAAATTAAAATTTAAGAGAGGATATTAGTGTTGTCACAAGAGATGTCAATCCCCTACTCTGCATTGCTTTTGTGTGTGAAAAGCTTTAACCAGAGAAGAACCATTGAATATCAGTGCTCCAGGCAACTGGATGGGAACTACTGAAATCCTTTCAATACCACTGGATCCTATTAGAAATCTGACTGGCCCTCAATTTTACCTGCTATATTCCCTTCCCTCACACCAAACAAAAAGCTACACTAGAGACTTACACTCAACTTTATTGCCTAAACCTACCTACAAACTATATATCAATACAAGGCTAATTGTACATAAAATTTAAATCCTATTGCACTACTACATAAAAATGCAAAATGCTTCACTGGTATAATGTCTAGTGCTGGCTCAATTCAATAAGGGCTGTCCCAAGGCAACTCGTACAAATCCAATTATCTCTTACATACTCAAACTGCTTTCTTTCACAACATTACTTGTATTATGCAAATGTATAAATCTAATTTTAATCCGCAAGACCATCTAGAAGATTAAAACAGTACTCATGTCTTACCTTCTCTAAGTGTAATTAAAGGTATTTTAAAATTTACTCTTCGAGAATAATTCCAATGAAAGCAAGAGCTTGATATTGTCCTCAAATCTTAGGCGATAATACAAACACTGGGAAAAGCGGCAGCTGTTTCGATTCAGCAGAATTTCCTATTTTTAAGCAAGGGGTATTTGTTGGTCAGGTAAAGAGAAAGTGACAACTGAAGGGACTAAGGAAACCGCTAGATTTCAATAAAGAAAGCAGAGAAGCTGAATATTCAGCATCTAATTCACTGTTGCCTTGCAACTTGTGTAGCCATTTATCCTAGTGCAAAGTGGGTGTGTTCCATTTAGGTAGCATTTACACTCACTTTTCATGGGTGTAAATAACTACAGAAGGTGAATTATGAATCAGATCCTCATTTTCAGCATGAAACTATAGAGTGAAAATCTGTGCAGCACCTCTAAGAGGAACAGCACAATTCATACCCTAGGGGATGAGGAGCTAAAGGTGGCTTCAAGCTACCTTTGCTTACCTTCCTGATTCTGGGTTTCACTAGGGGCTGAAGTGGTTCCGGACTTCCAGGAAAAAGATCTTGGAGTCATCGTGGATAGTTCTCTGAAAATGTCCACACAGTGTGCAGAGGCAGTCAAAAAAGCAAACAGGATGTTAGGTATCATTAAAAAGGGGATAGAGAATAAGACTGAGAATATATTATTGCCCTTATATAAATCGATGGTACGCCCTCATCTCGAATACTGCGTACAGATGTGGTCTCCTCATCTCAAAAAAGATATATTGGCACTAGAAAAGGTTCAGAAAAGGGCAACTAAAATGATTAGGGGTTTGGAACGGGTCCCATATGAGGAGAGATTAAAGAGGCTAGGACTCTTCAGCTTGGAAAAGAGGAGACTAAGGGGGGGTCTGATAGAGGTATATAAAATCATGAGTGATGTGGAGAAAGTGGATAAGGAAAAGTTATTTACTTATTCCCATAATACAAGAACTAGGGGTCATTAAATGAAATTAATAGGCAGCAGGTTTAAAACAAATAAAAGGAAGTTCTTCTTCACGCAGCGCACAGTCAACTAGTGGAACTCCTTACCTGAGGAGGTTGTGAAGGCTAGGACTATAACAGAGTTTAAAAGAGAACTGGATAAATTCATGGTGGTTAAGTCCATTAATGGCTATTAGCCAGGACGGGTAAGGAATGGTGTCCCTAGCCTCTGTCTGTCAGAGGGTGGAAATGGATGGCAGGAGAGAGATCACTTGATCATTGCCTGTTAGGTTCACTCCCTCTGGGGCACCTGGCATTGGCCACTGTCGGTAGACAGGATACTGGACTAGATGGACCTTTGGTCTGACCCGGTACAGCCTTTCTTATGTTCTTATGTTAATTGAGACAGCCCTGGGATTCTGCAGCTCCAACCATCTCAATTCTAGCCTCTGATACAGCCCTCTTGCCTCCAGCCCCACCCCAGCACATCCACTACTCCAGGGCTTGCAAGGAGGTCAGTTCTAGGGGCAGTGGGAATTTTCCCAGAGCTGGAACGGGTGGGTTTTAGATCCCCTTTACATTGCTCCAGCCCTTTTACTCAGCATAAAGGGTGAGACACTGCTTGATTCAAATCTTGTCTAGTCTATACAACTCAGACTGCATTTTTACTTTAATTTCTTAGGTAATCAACTTTGATCTGTATTACTAAAAATCAATCTTTCTGTAGTTAATAAATCTGTTTTCTATTTTTTACCTAAAACAGTGTTGTCAAGGCTGAATCCCCACTTTGTCACTCCGAGTGCAGGAAGTGGGGGCCTGCAAGGATTTTAAAAATTAATGCTTGCACTCCAGGCATGTTACACTCCCAATGTTACAGCTTTTCTCTGACCTTGGTTTGGTAAACGCTGCCACCATCCAAATGCAAAAAAACACCTTTGAACCCAGGAAGGAGCACTTGGGAATTCCTTCTTGTGGGGTACCCTCAAGCCCTTACACACACACACACACACACCCTTCCCCCGGGGAAAAGCTGAGAGAGAAAACAAAGGAAATTAGCTGTTGCCATTAAGCAATCAAACATATGGACAAACCTCTTAGGACACTAAAAATCCAATCTGTTCTTTAAAAAGGTACATGTTATTAAAAACAAAAAGAAAAAAGTACATCTGGAATTTAGGCTTATGCAAGATTTTAAAAGAGCAATTTCAAAAATCAAGTACCCAAAATAGCTTTCTTGGGGGTTCAGCTTAAAGGTTACAAGCAAACAAAAGCATCTGGGGTTAGTACAGAGGAGTCCACAAACCAATAAGAAATAAAAGAAATAACCCTAATCGTGTCTTTTTAGACATTCCCTAATTTTACTTACATATCTGAGGCTCCAGATATGTAAGTTCGAGGTATGAATTGATAATCTATAATCATACCTGGCTTAAAGCTGGTTACAGCATTACTGCTCCGTGTCCCTGCAGCCCAGAGAACAACAGACAAAGGGAAAGTTTCTTTCCCAAATTTAAAAGTTCTAGCCTTCCCATTGGCTCTTTTGGTCAGGTGCCCACTCCTTTTCTTTTATCTGTGGGCTTGTTAACCCTTTACTGGTAAAGCAAGCAGAGAACAGACACCAAGAGGCTATTTTACAGCTATCTGGCTGGCTGGGTGTTCATAAACGGGGGCTACTTCTCCCCCTTCATTTATTACAAGTGCATAGGAAATCTTCCTTGCTTGAAGTGCATAGAAATCTGCTCATTGAACAAAAACTGGTGCATGTCCACCCCACATTAAAGAAGAGGCGGACTGGATAATAAATGTACACTGGTCAGGCTTCTGACCAGGGCAGGACGGTACAGCTCTGGTCCTAGACTGGGGAGCTGGGGGGAGTTGCTGGAGCCTCTCTATTGTTGGTTCACGAGTGGGTGGTGAAAGCATTCATGTAAGTCAGCTGGGTGTGCCCCTGCCTGTGGATGGCTGTGTGAATGCAGGACCTGGAGGGATTTGCAGCTTCTCACAGCATTACAGTGTGAGAGGGAACCCAGGTTGGTAAGACAAAGGGCTCAGCAGGGCAACTCCAGTTCCAGGTTGCACCCCGGGGAACCCATCAAAATGGTGCATTATCAAACACTGATCTTTTTTTCTGTTTCAGTACGTTTAATTCAAACCTTAAACTACATTATTACCTCTATGTATTTTAGTAAAATGTAGGGTGTTTTTGCTATTTACAGTAGAGAAAGCTGGCCCAGTAAGGAGCCACTGTCCAAAACTGCATGCTGTGTTTTGGAATGTGAATGTACAGAAGTTAGCAATACCATGGGTGAGAGAAACGCAGAGCTATTGATTCTATTCAAGAGCATCTGGGCAGGTTTGCTAGAAGCATCTCTAGTAACCTTCATGAATGTGCAAGACCGTCCCTGGCAATCCAGGGGCTGTGTTTATTTTTCACCACCTTCAAATCTGCAGCAATTTCTCCCTTGTTTGCATCTTACTGTAATTGCCAACCTTCTGGCTTCTCCTCAGCTGTAGTGTGTATTGCAGTGATATGCAGCAATGTGTCCCTGTAAATATTTAAAAATTAATGGAAAATTGGTGGGAATCAAAGTTTTTATATTTTAGAGCCTATTACAATGTTGTCTCTGCACAGTGGTTATAAAAACAGGGGTGTCTGAACCAAACCCGATGAAACAGTTATTTAATGCACCCTGAGACCTAAGCAAATTACTCTCAATATTACCTCTCAACATAATCAGAGGTGGAGAAATGCTGTAACTGGGAAAGAGAAAAGAAAAACATGAGCCAAATTTAATCTGGTTGGAGAAAACAAATCTAAATCAAACAGTTGCAACGTTTGCAGCAATTTCTACAATGCTCTGGTGTATGATGCCACATTATTCCACTGCTGTATATGCTGGAAAGCCACGTTCTCTCCTCATCTATTACTGTAGTGCGAGCATATACATTCTAAACTGATGGTAGTATATCCATCCATTATTTCCTAATGCTTCCGTGAGCCTGTTCTGCTTTTGTAGAGCAGACAAAAAGCCTCAACAAAGAAGAAAAAGGCAGTTTATTACCAAACAAAGAAATGGTATCTTGCCTTCACCCAGCTATTATAATTTACCCTATTACCTTTCTGGGTAAAATCCAGATCATTATAATCGTTGGCTGCTGAGCCCATCAGCCAAGAGAAAAAAGTTATAATTGTTTAAAAGAAAACACATTTCTATTGTACTTTATCATAATTCAGCAGCATAGCACAGCTATTCTAACAATGAGGGAAATTTCTATCTAAGGGAAATATTGTCAAACCTCTCACTAATACTAGTATATTAAATCACTTAGGCTTAATGCTGAATCCTATAGACATTAGCACGATATTCTTTTACTTGATATTTAATAGGATATAGAAGTGTTAATATTTTGACTTGATGGATTTGCTTTTTGCTTGCAGTAGCAGACTGTCACAAAAAATTACAGTGGTACATTAGTTACAGTCATTTGGTTTTGGGACACCCGCAGAAACAAATAAAATCCATTAACAGATCCAACAGCTATAGCCAATGCTAATAAAAAGGGCTAGAAGCAATTTATAAGATGAGCCTTAAGATGTCCATGAAAAAGAGAACATTTAAATTGATCTAGCATACATAACTAAAACAATATTGCTATTCCAATATTTTAGTCAACATTTTTCACTTTTTAACATTACGCAACATGTACAAACAGAGAATACACATGCCCAGTTTGTTCTAATTCCATAAATGTATTTATTGAAAATGTTTTTAAGACTCCTATTGATATGCATCTAAACACTGTAAAATAAACTAATGCACAATATTAAGCTCAGACTGGCCTAAACATACAGCCATAGTGAACCAAGGAATTGAAACAATACTTAGTATTACACATGTTCAAAGCACTGTACAGACATTAACTAATTATTCCTCACACCACCTCTGGAAGGCATTGGGGTACCTTTATGTTCATTTTACAGATGGGAAAAACTGATGGAAAGTTGATGTCACAATTCACAACAACTGAACTTGTATTTCCCTTCACAGTCCAGCAAGGGGAACCCACTCTAGGCTCCTGGCTCCTCAGCTGTCACCTCTCTAGGGCGGAGACCCATATCTCATCTCCCTCCTGACCAGGGTATTTCCAGGGTACACAGCAATGTTCCCTCTCATTTTTTCCATATATATATAGATATATATATATTTTAAAGTTACCATAGGGATAATTATTCCACCCAGGAAAGGTTAGGCGTTTTAGAACTTACTACTTAAAGAATTAAATTTAAGCGTAAGAGAGAAATAAAAATAATGAAATGCATAGACCAGTCCAGAGACTAAAACAACTAAAATTACAGAGAATACATGGCATTTTAGGAAGCATCAACAAGTAACATCTCTCAGGCATTGGCACTCTTACAGCAGGATTATCTGGTTATTTGGACTCTCTCCTCATACCCTACACTACCAGCACTCCTAGCTATCTTTGAGACACAAATGATTTCCTGAGGAAACAACAATGCGTTGGTGATCTTCCTGAAAACACCATCCTGGCCACCATGGATGTAGAAGCCCTCTACACCAATATTCCACATGAGGATGGACTACAAGCTGTCAAGAACAATATCCCTGGCACAATGCCATGGCACATCTGGTGGCTGAACTTTGTCCTCACCCACAACCATTTCAGATTTGGGGACAACTTATACCTTCAAGGCAGCGGCACTGCTATGGGTACCCGCATGGCCCCACAGTATGCCAACATTTTTATGGCTGACTTAGAACAATGCTTCCTCGGCTCTCGTCCCCTAGCGCCCCTCCTCTGCTTGCTCTACATTGATGACATCTTCATCATATGGACCCACGGGAAGGAGGCCCTTGAAGAATTCTACCTGGGTTTCAACAATTTCCACCCCACTATCAATCTCAGCCTGGACCAGTCCACACAAGAGATCCACTTCCTGGACACTATAGTGCAAATAAGTGATGGTCACATAAACACCACCCTATACTGGAAACCTACTGACTGCTATACTTACCTACATGCCTCCAGCTTCCATCTAGGACACATCACATGATCCATTGTCTACAGCCAAGCCCTAAGACACAACCAACTTTGCTCCAATCCCTCAGACAGAGACAAACACTTACAAGATTTTTATCAAGCATTCTTAAAACTACAATACCTACCTGGGGAAGTGAGGAAACATTGACAGAGTGAGATGGGTTTCAAGAAGTCACCTACCAGCAAGCTCCGTCCCACTCCTGAACCCTGTAGTGTCCCCACCGCCCTCGGTCTGAGGAGACGGCATCAGCCTCCCCACCTCTGCTCTGCACAGCAAGCAGGAGGCTCCTGGAAGCAGCTGGCCAGGGGCTCCAACCCAAGGCAGAGGGCAGGAGCAGCAAGGCAGTGGGGGGAGGTGCACCTGAAATGCATGGCACTTGATAGACTGCTGGGCAGCTGCGCAGCTTAGAGGGAACTTAGATGCACAGCTTCCTACCTATAATGTCCTGCAGAGTCAGGCTGCCTAGGCCTGCGTTCTTTACTTTTCTCCTCAGAGGCAGTAAACAGTGTAATTGCCACAGTTAAACTACCTCACAGCTCTTTCTAAGCAAGCACATTTATTCTTAAGGTAAAAGCATTAGAGAGAAAACATATTAAAAACTATAAAAGCGCTGTGTTGGTCCACTGGTTGTACAGCGATCGGACTGTAGAGGATTACTTCTGCCATTTAGCTAAAACAGCCTCTGTAAAGCAGCTGTGAAATCTATAATATTTACGGTTCCTTGTGGTCATATGGAGTCATCTTGTCTCTGTCACCTCCACCTCCCTGGCTATATGGAGCTTTGCTCGGAACTGAAAATGCTTCACCATGAGTTTCATGTGCTGTATTGTCCCAGAAGACTGCAGCTCTCTGTGCAGGACATCAATGGAGATGAAATTGCTGATATAGCTGAGTTCTTGGTGTAACATCTTCTTCCAGTGATAAACGGCAGTTTTAATACGTGAAAGCTAAATTTTCCACCTGTGAAACTCATTAGCAAAAAAGCTAATGCAATATGAGCCTTACAGATCAAAGTCTAAAGGGATAATACTAACACCCATCTTTCAAGAGCACTATATCCTTCTGGGAGAGGGACATTTTGTTAATTCCCAGATTTTTAAATAAAAATCTAATTTATAGGTTGGCAACTCACGTGATTTTCTCAGGCATCCTTGTAGTTTGCTTATCTGCAACTGACAGAGTTGCAAACTGAGCCAAGTAACAGACTTAAACTTTGCTGAAAAGAGGTATTTTTGAATGATAGTAGCTACTTAATAGGACATAAGGGAAGAGAATACAGGGGGCTAAAGTGAAGTAATGAGAGAATCTGCAGGGCTCCATGGTGAAAGAAGAGGAATCGTGTGTGTGTGTGTGGGGGGAGTAGAGTATCTCTGATTCAGTACCTTTTACAGTTTAAAAGAGAATGAGAACATTGCATTTATGAAAGCATGATATGTACCTGATTACTTTCCTGAATTAGATAAGCAAAATACCGAGACTAGTTTTATTAGATCTTACTTTCTGTAAAAGTAGTCCAGGGTAGGTGACTGGGAAAAAGACTCAGGGACATTGGATTCATATCATTAGTGATATGATATATGGCTTTGCACAACACACATTACCTGGAATTGATTCAAGACACTTCAGCTTACAGAAAGCACTCTTATTGTCTAATGACATGATGTGTGTAGCCAACGGAACCCAGCCCATTAGCAAAACCAGTCATCACACACAAATTTATGTGCCACTTAATACTATTGCTACTTGGCTGTGGGAGGGGCACAGTGAAGGATTTGCTCTCCCAAGGGAAATAAATAGCAGTTACATTTTATTGCTCTAGGGAGCTGGAACCTGTGGTCTAGAAATTAGAAATGGGTATAGCTGGACTATGGCGCTGATTTGGGTTACCATTAACAATGACAAAGGGGTTTGGTTTACTCCCTACTATCGTCACTGAGAGTCAGAAATGCCTGTGCATCTGTGTGACATTCCTAAGCACTTCAATTATTAAAGACAGAAATCCAGACCTTGCCAAGTAAAGATTCCATTTGGAAGTATAAAGTTACTTTGAGTTTTTGAGAACATCACCTTCAACTTGGCTCAGGTATAAGCTGTTTTGAAGATAGCTTTGCTGATATATAACTGATATAATTCAAATTTATTAATTTGTTTGATTCATGTCCACATACACACACGATTCCTCATTTAGAAGAGTGACCTCTGCCGAGGGAAACGGGTGATTAAGAGAACGGAAAAGCTCTGATATGGAAAGAGATTGAAAAGATAGGGTTTGTTTATCTTAGAAGATGAATAAGAGAAGACATGATAAAACTATACAGAATGATGACTGGTATGGAGAAGGCAGTTTAAGGGCATCTTTTCACCCTCTTGAAAAACGAGAACAAGATACATTCATTTAAACTGAGAGGTGAAAAAATTAAAAACTGATAAAAGGAAATGCTTTGTCACAGAAAGCACAATTAGGTCTCTTTTGCAACAAGGTATCATTGATTCTAAGAGCTAAGCAAGATTCAAAAATGGATTAGACATTTGTATGGATAACAAGGGTATCTGAAGTTATAATAATAAATATTAAAAAATAATAGTTTAGGGAGGGATATAACCCTCATGCTTCAGGGCATAAATCCCTCTCTAACAAATGGGATTTAGGACGAATGTCCCTATTGTGACAGATATGGCAATGTCCTGCTATATACTTGAAAGACCTTATGACACGAAATGTATATGTTATTATGGACTGGGATTGTAAGTATTCTTTATGGGGGAGATGTGACAAATATTGCAACCCCATGCAGTATATTGGGGGTCCATTGTTTTAAATGAATGTTTTATGTATAACTGTGTTCTAATCCATGGGGGAGGGCTACCACAGCTCCTACAGGAACTAAAAACTGTGGGTGGTGATTAAGGCAAATCAGCCGTGTTGAAAACCCCCCTCTCTTGCTCCTACAAGATGTGCCACCACCTGGGGAGGCTCTCATATACTAGTTCAAACTAGGTTCTCCTGACCCTAGACAAAAAGACAAAGAAAGGACTTATGGATAAATAACCTAGTGTAATCTGACCCATGGCCTTCTTTCTGATCCAGCAAAAGGACAGGACCTTCTGTTCAAGTAGGGGGAGGGCAAGCCTTAGGGAAGGGTTGGAAGGACTGACACCTACCAGAGCCTGAGATTGGAGTTGGGGTGATCTCTGGTAAGCTGTTTAGCATGTGTATAGGTTCTTTGGGGGTTTTAAATATGTTTTCTCTCTAATGCTTTCATCTTAAGAATAAATTTGCTTGCTTATAAAGAGCTGCGTGGTAGCATGACTGCGGGCATCTCCACTGTTCAGAGCCTTTGAAGAGAAAGCAAAGCACAGATGCTGGCGCTGGCCTATTTAGGCAGTCTGGCTTGCTGGAAAATAACACAGTGTAGGCAGGGAACTGTGCAGCTTGGAAAAACCCCAGTTAGGAGGGAAAGATTCAGATCTCTGCCCAAAAGAGGTGATGGCTGGGGAGCCGGGTGCCAAAGAGCAGGTGCCCTGGCTGGACCAGAGACGGAAAATACAGATGCAGTATCTCTGAACTATCACAGTTATCACATACCAGCATAGTGCAGCATTTTTTGGTTTTTCTTCACTTTCCTCTGAAGACTCTCTGGTGCTGGTCACTGTCAGAGACAGGATATTGGACTAGGACCACAGCTCTGATCCAGTATGACAATTCCTATGTTTCTGTCTTCCTTTGGACTGCTCAGACACTTGAACAGCTGGCTTCTATGCACTCCATAATGGATTCACTATGGCAGAACTTTGTAGTTTCAGGAGTGATGATTAGTCTCTGGTAACAGGGTACCTTATAAAGTCCACTATACTGTACTTAATATACTGGTAGGTCTCTGTTTCCATGAACAGATATGATTACTTCTTCACTCCAGACTACAGCCCCTAGAATGTTGCCTATGCCACATAGTTGCCACACAGATTTTCTGTTCTCAAAAGTTGTTTTAATTTTCTAAACACCATTGTACATAGGTCAAACAAGGTGCTGGAAAACAGTGAGTTCTCAACTAGTGGCCTTTCTAACTTTTATCAAAAGATGAGCTATCCATCTCCCAGCTTCCAGAGAAAAATTCTTGGGAGATGTCTACAATATCACAAACTATCCATCTCCATCATTTCCATAGTATAAAATGCAATCTCCTCTCATAGCAACATATACTCTTCTGAGAGGAGGGGTTAGGCATGACTGTATAAGTATCTGGTTAGGCGTGACTGAAGACTGAAGCAGGACTCCTTTACATGTTACAATGAGTGAGGAGTATCAGCTCCAAACACCATTTATTCATTTAAGAGACTAACCCTCTTTAACATGATGTTCATCCTCCCCATTACTATATGTAGGATGAAGCAAAGAAGTGAACAAAAGGCCACTGACTGTTTAGTTAATATATCTCTATACTCATTTTTAAAAGGCTACATTTTCACAGAGAAGGCAGTTTTCACTTAAGCAATGGCACTTGAAATAGCAAATTGAGGCTTCATCTAAATCCATTACTGTATGGCTCCATGTACTAGAGTGCATAGATCTAAGTATTCAAGGCATCTCCTTTCTACACAAGAGATATTTGTTCATGGTCTGATCTTCAGCCACAAGGGTCCAAATGGCTATTGAAATGCATGGAATGTGTTTTTTTTTTTTATGGAATGTGCATTTGTGAATCCAGCTTTAAAGCGCAGTTAACTTTCAGAAATAAAACATAGCTTCCATATTCAATATGACCCCCATTTCATTTCTAACCTGTGAGAACCATAAAGAGAGATGGTAGAGATAGAAAGCACCTAGGTTTCTCTCTCTCTCTCTCTCTGTATGTGTTTTTCTCCTCAAGAGACTTTAGTAGAACAATCTGACCAAAATCTTCATTAACACAGCACAACACAAACAATGGCATATTATTTTAGTCATTCTTCATGTCCACTTACGATATCCTTACTGAACCATTCCAAGAGGCTACTGCCTTCTCCAGGGGGTAGAATTAAGGTTACATTGTGGGGGAGATTGTACCTTAACTCTTAATTTCCTGGATTTCAGAGATTTGAGCATAGCTGAACTCATCCCCAGTGGAAAAGCACATGGCACCACTGGGCAACCTTAACTTCATGCTAATAAAGTGTTTGGGTACTTAATATTTACAACATACCAAAGCATATTCTCTCTGGTGCTTGTTCTGGTCTTATCTAGGATCCTGGTAATTACTGTGAGCAACAACTAATCCAATAACCCTCTAAGCAGTAACTATTCTTTTATGAAAGTCTGTATCTTTTCCTTGAGAAACAAAAATATTCTCATCAGACTGTTGGCGTGAACATGTGATGAATGTTAAAATAAAGCAAACCAAGTCTGCATTCAAAAGCATGAGAAATGCGTTACCAATTAAAGGCAATATATCCACTGCCACAACCTATGACTTGTGAGATGACAATAGAAAGAGGGATATTTAAAAAAAAAAATTGATTCAGTTTAACAATAGCTCTATCTTTGCACATACTGTTCATTAATATAGATGAGGCCTAAGGTTATGAAAACTGTTGAAAGAGTAAAGCTTAATTGTGTCTAGACAATCTTTCCTGGAAAAGACTTAATTTTAAAATAAGTATAAATAGCACTTTAGCTTTCTGCTGAGCATCAGGTGACCAAACAGGTTCTGTAAGATCCTGCCATGCAAAACACCCCGGTTTCCAATTTGGCTAGTCCAAAAACCTTATTTTAAATCATTTTTATTTTAGGGGCAAAAGGGGGCAGGACAGAATGTCCTCTACAATCCTCTTCAAAGACTTTCCAATTTCCTCTCCCATCAGTCTGCAACCCTTCCTTGAGATCCCAGTAATAAACCTTAAATTGACCCAATGGGTTATTGTTCCAAAGAATGAGGCACTCCTTTTTTTAAGGGACTAAAATAAAAAAAAAATTAAGGTTGGATGCCTAAAATTAAGCACCCAAATCCTCAATAGTGCACCTGAATAAGTGACCTGATTTATGTAATCCTTCTGTCAGGTGGAGTTGGCAGCAACAAGGTCCGGGTTTATTATCTAGGGGTTCCTTTTTGGCAATACAACATAAAACCGTCTCAAGCCCCGACCTAATAACCTGGGAAAATTACACACCACTCCCAGGTACCTCTAAGTGGCAATACTTCCCCTCTCACAAGCACTGAATCTATGTGTGGAAAAGAAACTTTTAATAAAAAAGGGGAAAAGTAACACAGCATTTACTTGGGAAAACGCCACAAGCATGATTCAGAAGCATAAGCCGGTGAGCAAAATACCCACCCAGAGTATGTTGGGCAGTGCCCCTTGCCTTAGGTTCTCACCTGGTATTCAGAAAGTCAAACAAACAAAAGTTTCTTTAGCAGGCCACTCCCTTCTCTCTCCATCACACCACTCTCAGAGTTGCTGTCCTTAATCAGTGGAGACCCACTTTTGCATGAGTTCTCCTCTCACAATGGGAGATTCGGGGAAGAAGCCATCTTGCTCGCTCCTCCAGCTGCTTCATTCGCCACTTCGCCCAGAATGTCTTGAGGTCCCACCACTTAATATAGCTTTCAGTGACTTCAGCTCTCAGTGATTTCAGCTGTTAGTGGGGAAGCCTCACTGCTAGTGCAGGCTGGGCAGTCTCTTGCATAGAGACACTGTCCCATAGCAGGTCTAATGCTTAGATCTGGTTTTCAGCTCTATTGATCTGCAACAAAAGACTCTCAATTGAGTCTTAAACAGCTCTGTCATTACATAGTGGAGAAGGGGAGGGTCAAATGGTGTTTAGGACTCTTAGACAGAGTCCACAGCACCAGGCACAAACACCTGTCCCCACCCTCTCTCACCTCTACTAGGCTTTCACATGCTTACCCCCCTGCTTAGCAACCACAGTTCAGTTGAAGGTGAACCACTCAATCACGGTATGCCAAGCACAGTTCTGCTGCCCTAGATTCCCACAAAGATAACAATCCTTTATTACCCCGGCACCCAATAACAAAGTGACTCACAATCCAACATCCGCCAAAAGTGATCATTTGGGCAAAGCAGCTCCATCATGCTGCTCATCTAGGCAAAGTGAGTGTGTCCATGCAAATAAGGTCGGCTCCAGAAGTCCTCTTCGCCATCTCATCACTAGATGTCAGGGGAGAGCACATTCAGACGCTGCTTACACTTATATAAACCTTTACTAACACATGCATACCTGACTTTACACTGCATCACACACTTCATGATTGGCTTGGTTACTTTTCAGGAACCAATCCCTATACAGCATGCTCTGTCCATGTACTGTTCACGTATAACCTGAACTCTACATTTGAAACTATCTTGTCCATTGTCCCTAGTACTAGGGTGTTCCTGTTTACCTTAGCTAGACTGATTCCAGACTAAAGCTTGTTATGTACAACTTAATCTTCCATTCCTCTTCCCAGTCATGCCCATTGAGAAATGAGGTCTTATGTCAAATTACTCAGATCAAGTTAGGTCTACACCAAGTATTGATGGTAATGGAAAGGTTGGACCCTTCAAAGAACCACTGACAACTCAAATATTTTTGAAAAAAAAGTCTATTTAGAGAAAAATCTGCAGATACAGAATATATGCTGTTAATTTTTCTTCCTCTATTACTATTAATATTATGAGGGACATCTACATGAAAAAAGACCCTGTTTAGAAGACTCACCCGTTCCTGCTTCTTATTAAGTACTTGGAACAACAATTGTCTGTTTGAGACATCATAAATATTTCCACAACAAGTTTGTATCATTTTTATTCATTTGGAATGAGCAGAAGATGGGCACTTAAAATTCAAAATCTCATTTTCATGAAAATGCCCCTACCATTAAAAAAATGGGGAAATGAAACTACAGAAAGCATGTGCAATATGATCAGAAAAGTCTATGAATTGAATCAATGTTTTTCATTATTTACCACTATAAATTAAGACCAGCACACCATTAAGTGAACAGGCTTGTTGTGAAATAAAGGAATAAAATCAATGGTAGAAAGACCTCTTCAATTTCAATTTCATTATTCACTGATGAGTATATTTTATCTTTTCAGAAAACAGAAATTAAAAATTAGATACTCCAGCCTATGCTTATTTTTCAAAAAAGTACAGGGGCAAAGGGAATAAGAATGAGACAAAAATCATAAGGAAGAAATTAGTTGCTGCTTCTTCAAATCACAGTTATATATGAATATTTTGCAAAGATAGAGTTTGGTGTAGTTTTAAGAGTTCAAGTAACTGGTGGATAGAGTTGTAGTTTGTATTCCTGGCTATCCACTGATTTGCTGTGTCACCTTGAGGTATGTCACAATCTCACTGTGTCTCAATTTACACTTTTGTAAAAACTGTTGTGCTACCACCTATCTACAGCCCCAATCCTGCACAGATATATAAGATAAGGACCCCTTCTCCTGTGTGGAACCGCTTTGAACTGAATGGCTCTATGTAAAGGGTAATTTAATACTGATGGCCTATTCACTCCGTAACATGGAACAAGGATTCCTGAATACACGCTAAGATCACTTGCAAGCACTTCTTCTTCCTGTCCAACCAAGTTTCTGGTTAACCTCAAGACAGCTCTGGTCTTGTAAAGCTTCTCTTGTCCTCAGTAGTGGCCTCACAGAATATTTTCTAAAAGGAGCCATCATCAGTCCCTCTAACCAGGCAAAGCAGCAGCCACCTTCTGTTTGAAGGATTCCATCTTCTTCCAGCACTTCATAAATGATGGTGTCTTGTTTGGGTAACAACACATCCTCTACAATCACACACTCCAGCACAGATTATACAAAAAGTAACTTCTTTTAAAATATTTTAATTAGAAACTTTAACAAATTACTTTAACAAAGAGCAACTATTTTAATGTCTTGAGCTGTAGCAAACATTCAGGGTGGGATTTTTGCAAGTTAGGCATTGGCCTAATTTTGGTCCCAATGAAGTAACTTCTATGAAAACCTTAATCTCAGTTCCATTGCTCATTTTTCCCTGTTGGTGGCATCAACTACTTCTGTGGAAGCTCTTGGAAGCTTTTCATACCGGACGTCCTTATAAAAATAGGTTCTTACCCCCCAGGAAACTGAAACTTTCAGTGAATGATCTGTACTTCTTATACTACTACTATTATTAATTATTATTATTATTATACTATTATTATGTCTCCTTCAGAATTTTACTTTAGATAAGCCCCCAGTTCACCAGCTCTGTATGACAGTACCTGTATAATGAAGCTTTCATATAATTAAGACTACTGTTACTAAAATTCAGCTTTAAAAAGACTATTGTAATTCTTGCGATATTCCCTTTAGTAACATATTCTATTTAAAACATCTGTTAAAATCAGTTGCATTAACTAAATGGATAATCTGGCTGGGCTCTTTTGAAATTAATCAAATTAGCATTATGGACTTTTAGCACAGACTGTAGAGAGCTGATGAGAATACTACCCATATTAAAGCAACAGACACATCTGTACTGTGCTGCAGAACAAATTGCAGATAACTGATGTTGTTGGTGAAAAAGCACACTTAGGGCCACACAGCGGCTGTGAGTTCAGGGACCAAAGGGAGAAATCTCTTATTCCAGCAAATAAGGTATGCCCCTTATAAAACAAGCACCAAAATAAAAGTGGTCCCTCTTCTCTCCTGACAGCTAGGAAGTGGGATAATAGTGTAGGGATAAATTACCAAGACAACTGCTCTCAGATACTTATAATGGTTAAGTACAGTCCTGATCACATAACATAATGCTGTGCCGTTATATTCAATCAATGCAGCACGAATGTCAATGAATATTAAGGAAACAATTGTTATTGTGTTAGGGCAATGTTAGACACACATAATGAATATCTACTTTCCACATACATCCTGGTTTAAAAAAAAAAAATCAGTATATTATGGTTGTATCCAAATTACTATTTAACAACATAAGTACCCAAACCACAAAGTTTAGGGTAAGATAGATATTTTTTATATCTGCCCACTTCTAGTGATGAGAAATATTAAAATGTTAGGAGGTTCACTTTATATAAACATCAAAAGTGCTGAATATCTGATTAACCAAACCTCTGGCATCTGCAAAATGGGGCTGAAAAATCACAGAAGAGCAAGCTTTTTTGTGAGATCTCCAGTACCTCCAGATTAATAGTGACTGGAAATAGAGTGAGAAACGGATTCCCTCCCTGGTATTTGTGCATCTCTTTCTCTTGTCCAAACCATAATCAGGAACTACAAAGTACAAAAATGAAAACCAGGGAGAAAAGAATCAACCATTTTTTTAAAAGATCAAAAAAAATGAATTTTGGCTCAGTTTAACTTTTGCTCATTACTATTTAATGCAGATTTTGCTATTTCTGCTTGATGTAGAGGTTACCACTAGTGCTTGGTGCAGAAATTGCTCAGTGAAGTTGTGTGTGACTTGTGTTATACAGGTCAGACTACATTATCATAATGGTCTCTTTCTGGATATAAAATCTATGAACCTATTTTATCCTAACTTTTTCAACCCATCTCTACATGCTGCTTACTTGAACATTACTATGCCCCATGCCCCACTGACTGCTATTATAAGTAAGCCAGTTTGCTTTTATGCTGATAAATGAGGGGCGAGAAATAGAGGACAGAGGGGAGTGTTCATTTTTCCAGTTGCGTTGTTGTGCAATTTTTTTTGTAACTTTATCACAGGTGTCCCTTGAATCCTCCCTTGCTGAGGATTCTGTATGGCCACTGTAAGAGCCAGTAGGAGCAATCATGTCCAGAAAAAAAGACACCTTACTCAGGAAAGTGTTGCAAAATGAAGCGAGACCATATGACTTCGGTGATGACAAAGATCATTTTGTAAAATTATGTTAGAGACAGGAGTTCCACCTAGAAGACTTGCAGGGTTTTGCCCCACATGGGGCAGGTAGAGGTAAGAGTTGAAGTGTAAATGGATCAGACTAGGAAAAAGAGTTCAAAACATGACCCAACTCCAATCCTGGTGGCTATACAAGCATTTAAATGCCAGTCAGCAATTCTTATGATAGCCTGTCACGCTATCATTAGTGATGCTGTAACTCACCATGGTACCTGACAGCTACAACACATTTTAAAAATTCTTAGTAAGGTAATTTGGGTTCAAAACTCTATTTTCTTGCTGTAAATCTTTCCCTGGAAGATTAGGGCATTTTATGCCGTACTGATTTTATCAGAAGAGGTCTGGTAAAACTTAAGATATACAAGTAAGATTCAGTAAATGATGGAAAAGTATGCAAAGCACAGTGACCTCTATGCATTGTTCTGAGATCTTTAAACATGAATGTTATTTATGTTCTCTCATTGTGTTTTTAGATTAGATTATACAGAGAATTAACACCCTTTCATGAAAATGCCATGTCATCTCACTTAAATGTGTTATCTGAAGTAAACAGCAACTGGAGCAGTATGAGGCCTCCCAGGCGGCTAAGAGAGCATGACCAACTACAGGATTTGAAATGGAAGTCTAGCCTTGGCCTCCTTGAGCAAAGGTAGGAATGATTTTTACAAAACACCAACTTGGAGATACTTTTGCTGGTTAATAATTTCTATTCTTTTTTCAAACTTATACATTTACAAGACAGATGCCTAACGTTCTCTTTATCTAGCCAATATCATCCCCCCACTTAAATTTATTAGGTGTAAATGAAGAAAACACATTACTGCCAAGAGCTTTGGGAGGTTACGTAATCTGAATCAATTTCATTACCATAAATAAATGTCAAATGGCTGAAATACATTTCTCTGATTGAACTGTCAAGGGCAGAACACGCAAGAACAGAATTTTTTGTTTTATTCCTCTTACAACGAAAAAAGGAAAAAAAACTAATAAGAAAGAAAGCATCTTATGAGTTATCTTTACATAATAAGAAAGATTAGATAATACCTCCCGAGTACAAAAAGCAGCTGTCCATTTCATGAGCAAATAAGAGCTCCTATTCAAGACAACAAAACAAAACAAAAAAGATTTTTCTAAATGGCAGGTAAAAAATGTGTTTTGCATTTTACAGTCACAGAGTGCTATTGCCAAACTTTTGCTCCATGAAGATCTCCATTCCCTTCAGAACTCTAATATCATCTCACCAAGCAGGCTCAGAAAATCCACTACCATCCACACTAGAACTGGGTAAAGCATTCTCCAAAGCTGCTGCTGTTGCTAATTATTTAATTATACTGAAGTAGTGCCTAGAACACCATTTCTCAAATGCAGCCACCGTGGCCACATGCAGTCACAAGAGGGTTTCCCTGCGGCCACAGCAGTTTCCTGGGCAGTGTGAGGGGTGTGAGGAGGTGAGCGGACGGAGGGGGTGGTGGTGGGGGGTTAGGAGGCAAGCAGTGAGGCAAGTGGTGGTGGGGGCCCAGGAGGAGGAGTAAGGAGGCGAGCAGCGAGCCAGTGGCAGGGTGATGAGGTGGGCAGGGGGGTCTGGCTGCAAGTGGGGGAGTGAGGAGTTGAGCAGTGAGCCACCAGCAAGCAGGAGTTCTCGCGGCAGGCAGGGGGATGCCTGTGGCAGGGGAGTGAGGAGGCGAGCGACAGGTGGGGGAGTGAGGAGGGACACAGGAGCTGGGCATGGGGTGAGGAGGTGAGCGGTGGGCGCAGGGGCAGTGGGTGGAGCCCCCCTTTGGGGAGGCTAGCCATCGACTCCACCCCTTCCCCCCCCACCCCCAGCAGCTGGAGCCCTGAGAACCCCTGCGCCTGGAGCCACAAGTCCCCCCCTCCAAGAAGCCCCGAGGGCCCCCCCACCTGCCCAAGAGTAGCTCCGGGGCTGGCCAAAGCCCTGAGACCTCCCCTCCATCTGCCCGGAGGAGCCCCAGGTTGGCCAAAGTCCAGAGCACCACCTCCTCCCCTTGTCCAGAGAAGCTCCGGGCCGGCCGAAGCCCCCCACACCTGCCCAGAGGAGCCCCAGGCCAGCCGCAGCCGTGCCTCCCCTCCCCTCCCCTCCCCTCCCCAGACCCAAGTCAACCAGATATGTTTTTCATTATTATCTGGACTTCTATTATGTCAAAGCATTTTTAAATTTACTTCAGAATTGTTATATAGATGACCTCTTTTACCAAAAAAAGCAAAAGAAAATAATAAAAAAGACAAGAACGTTCAAAGCACCTTATTTGTGTTTTTATTCTATTATGTCCAGTAAAGAACAGAGATAACTATGGATGATTTTTATTACTGAGTCTGCAAAAAACCCACATAAACTGTACATAAATAAATTACAATGATTTGGATGTATATACTTTATTAACTTTAGGAAAAAGTGTCAGTGCAGCCACCAGCAAGAGTTGGTGGCCGCACTCTGAGACCACCAAAAAAATTATTGCGAGAACCCCTGGCCTAGAAGCTCCAGTTAGGGATCAAGACTCTATTGTGCTAGGCACTGGACAAATAGTATGAATAAGCCAGATGGAGAGAGCCTTATAACAATGGCTTGTGTGGGACTGGATAACTCAGAGGATTGGCAACAATTGGTATAGACTCTTCTCTGGATCACAGCATCAAATTCACTACAGGTCAGTAGCTACTGAAAATTGATACCGTCTGAAGGAGGTTAGGTGGCCTTTGTAAAATTAGGTTAGGCACTAAAATTTTTACCTTGTTGGCAGTCTCCCCAAATTGGACCACGCAGTTCAAGGCTGCAGCACAACAGCAGGATAGTGTAGCAAAATTTATGCTGTAGTTGTTCTCATTATTGTTACTTATTTTTTTCATTATGGTAGTACCTAGAAGCCCCAGCCAAGATTGGAACCTAGTTGTAGTAGGCACTGTACAAATATATAGGAGACAATCCCAATCTTGGAGAGCCTTCAATCTAATGGCCAGGTTGTGAATCCTTTATGCACATTAGTAAGCAATTACACACATAAATAGTCCACTTGGAAGTCAAGGGGTCTGCTCAGGCATGTAACTGATCACTCATGCGTACATAAAGCATGGGAGGAAGACAGTCTTATCACCAACATTTTTACAAACGAGGAACTGAGGCACAGTGAGATTAAGTGACTTGGCCAAGGTCACATAGGAAGTGAGTGACAGAAATGAGAGCTAACGCCAATCCCAGTCCAGTATCTTATTCAAAAGACCATCCTTTCCCTTTATGTTTGTGGAAACAGAGAAATTCAAGCCTCTAGGTCTCTCAATTAGCACCTTTTAAAAGCACTGATTTCAAAACAAAAAACCATTTCACAAGTAACGCCCTTTAAGTGTTGTAAAGAAATGGGAGGCTGTAGATTAATGCTAGTTTTGAGAATTTTTGCTAGCCAATGTGAAGTGCCCCGCTGCTACTATTTATTTGATATATAATGCACATGCTGGCAGGAACAGGATTTCTAGTCACATTTCAGCAGATATGAAGTTAGAACTTGGAATTTTTATACTGTATGTATCTTTCCAAAAATTATTCATTCTTGTAGGTTCAGCTCTTAGATAAATACAAGGGTTGTGTGTGGAATTCATTCTCAAGACACAAGCATGCATTGTGCATGCTGCTTAGGCACTAGGCAAAAGTCAGAATAGAAAGTTGAAATCACAGAGCCTAAGAAGTAACTCGATTTGAAAATAAACATCTGTAAGATTACCTAAAGTAAAATAGACACCTCAAACTGAAACTGATATCAACTAGTCAATTAAGCCAAAACTGCCTAACGTACATCAAGGGCAAATCCCACTTAGATTAAGTCAAATCAAAATCATAGCCAGGTTATCAAAATTATTTCCAAACCACCAGCTCTAAGCTAAACCCAAGCTTCAGCCACCTGTAATTAGCCAGGTTCTTCACAGAGCAACCTGACATTTTTAGCGTATAGGAACCAACTCAGAACTAGTGGCTGAAACCAAATAGAATAACTTTTAGCCAAGTCAGAACTAGCAGGGGAAAAGATCAAGGTTGATCTGGAGAGGTACTCACTTGGTGCTAGGCAGATTAAAAATGGTCCATGCTCAGTTTGTAGTAGTTATGATTCAGATTCTGAAAGTTAGTGACCAGATTTTGATCCCCTCTACCTCCTTTACACTCTACTCCAGCAGGGTAGAGAGAATGCCTGAGGAATTCCCTCAGTGCAGACAGGGTACCATAATACTATGCTCTGGATGGAAAGGGGCACATTAGTATCAGGAGGCGGAATGGATGTAGTACTCGGAGTTCTGGCAATTATGGACAGCAGCCCACTGACAGATGAGACAAACCTACCGTAAACTAGAGCTGCAACCCCACCAACCTTCTGGGTTGCACTTCTAGCTACACTGAGTCTTTCAGGAGGCAGAGTGCAGAATCTGTCCCACATATGGTTCCTGCCTGATTATGACAAATTTGAATTGGCCCCAGTTGGTTATAGGTCAATAACTCTGTCTACCTTTGAGCAAGTTAGAGATTGCTGTGTAGGCTGTGTGATTTGTGATTCAGACTCAGTTCAAGCAAGTTAAATGTAATTGAAAGCAGTTTTGGTTAACTTATTTGGCTAATGCAGATGTTGCTTATTTAAAAGCCAGTATGGGATGGCTGTATTAATTTTGCAGGTGTTTATTCTGGGTCATTTCCCAGTTTGGGTTACCAATTTCTATTTTGTTTTCTGTTTAGTTTTCAGTTTTTGCTTAATCTCTGCTGTTTATTTGTGCGATGGGTCTTAGCCCCCATTACCTGAAGGCTAGCAAATGCATCCAATTAGTTGTATTTTGAAGCTGGAGAGGTGAGTAGTTAATTGGCTCCTGGCCAGAAGTGGTGGAGCTAAGCCATAATAAGTAGACTGATGGAGCTCGGTTGGGGAGGAGACAGGTCTCTCTCTAGTAGAGAGGGGCGCAGAACTAGGGCTTAAGGGGAGGATAAAGGTAGGCTCCTATAGGGAAAGTCCTGAGATAGGGTTTGCGAGTAGAGAAGGAAGAGTTCCATAGCCCAATGGTCAAGAAGAATTATTCAGGTTCATTTCAACTTATTTGTGATACCCCAAAAGGGGTTTGAATTTTGTGACTTGGCCGACGGGCTGAGCCACAGACAATCTGAAGCCAGAGGCAGGCTGCTAGCAGAAGACATGGGAGCCAAGGATACTGGTGATATTATGTCCAGATTGAAGGGGGCGCTCCAAGGGTGAGTGTGCCCTGCTCACTTGGTAGGAACCAAGCTGAGGTCTAATTTGGGCACAGAAGAACCACATGAAAACAAATCAATTGTTTTGTTAATCCAGTACTGATCACCCACAACAGCCAGTAACTGATACATCAAGCAAAGAGCAAAAAAAATCTTAAATTAACCTGGTCTGTTCTTTAATATTATGCCAGGATGGCAGGGAAAGTTTCTCTCTTTACCCCAAGTGCCACTGATGTCTAAAATCACGAGTAAAAGCTCTGTAGAGTGATGCCAACCTCCTATGGAACCTGGAAGCTATCTCTGAATGAATATAGGCATTTAGTGAAGGCAGAGAATAATGTGAACAGGAGAATACAAAATGGAAGAGAAAACAAAAAGAAGGGAGAAAGTGAAATGGAAGCTAATTACTGGTGTATAATCTAGACCAGTGGTTCTCAAAGCTGGTCCACCGCTCGTTCAGGGAAAGCCCTGGCGGTCCGGGCCAGTTTGTTTACCTGCCGCTTCCTCGGGTTCGGCCGATCGCGGCTCCCACTGGCCGCGGTTCGCCGCTCCAGGCCAATGGGGGCTGCGGGAAGGGCGGCCAGCACATCCCTCGGCCCGCGCCGCTTCCCGCAGCCCCCATTGGCCTGGAGCGGCACACGGCGGCCTTGGGAGCTGTGACCATAGAACCTAAATCACATCAGCCACACTATCAGAGGCTCGTTCACCTGCACATCTACCAATGTGATATATGCCATTATGTGCCAGCAATGTCCCTCGGCTATGTACATTGGCCAAACCAGACAGTCTCTACACAAAAGAATAAATGGACACAAATCAGATCTCAAGAATTATAACATTCAAAAACCAGTCGGAGAACAGTTCAGCCTCCCTGGCCACTCAATTACAGACCTAAAAGTCGCAATTATTCAACAAAAAAACTTCAAAAACAGACTCCCAACAAGAAACTGCTGAATTGGAATTAATTTGCAAACTAGACACCATTAAATTAGGCTTGAATAAAGACTGGGAGTGGATGGGTCATTACACAAAGTAGAACTATTCCCCCTACTGTTACTCACACCTTCTTGTCAATTGTTGGAAATGGGCCATCCTAATTATCACTACAAAAGTTTTTTTTCTCCTGCTGACAATAGCCCACCTTAACTGATTACTCTCATTATAGTTGGTATGGCAACACCCATTTTTTCATGTTTTCTGTGTATATATATATATATATATATACACACTGTGTGTATATATATATATATATCTTCCTACTGTATTTTCCACCGCATGCATCCAATGAAGTGGGTTTTAGCCCACGAAAGCTTACGCTTCAATAAATGTGTAAGTCTCTAAAGTGCCACAAGGAGTCCTCGGAGCTTCAGGGATCATGACGATTTCCTGGAGGTCAGACTGGTGTGGGCCAAAGCAAGAACCAATTCAAGATTCTTGGTGATGTTCACAAAGTAGTTGCAAACAGTGGAGTGTTGCTTATGGGCCCAAGAAACGAGCACTGACTGGTGGGATCGAATTGTAATGCAGGTTTGGGATGATGCAGTGGCTGCAGAACTTTCAGCACCTAAGTGATCTAGGAGCACAAATCCCATTGACTTTTTCCAAGATTAGACAGGATGTCTGTGGAATAGTTGGGAACTGAGCCTAAATTTCTCTCACTCTCAAAGCCATGACCATCCTTCCTCCTTTAAACCACTCATAGTTGTAGATTCTGCTGCGGCCCCCTGACTACTGACTATGTTGAAGTATACCTCAAGAAAGGCAGCAGTTTCTGATGATCCTGACAACGATAAGTGGTATTCAGCAGTTTAAACTGAAAGTGGATTTTAAAATTAAGGCACAATTTTAAGAATGGGGAATTGTATAACTCTAATATGTGCCAACACTGGGGATATGCACTGAATTTATCTACACGCCACTTGTAAGTGCTGAGAACACTTCAGTCTCATGAAGATTAGTTGAAATATCTTCAGTATAAATTATGACATATTCCCTACAGGTGGAATTTATGATAAGTAAGAAATAAGTAGAGGGAGTAGCTGCTGCTTACATCAGATGGTCTGACTCTTTTGTTATTGTCAAGAAATTAAGGTTGCTAATACAGCTGCAAATGGTGCAACCTATTTAGTTCCTGAAAACTAATTTCATAATGTCATAGGTTTCTGCATAAGCCATACATCAGAGACCTAGGAAGGGAAAGGAAATGAAAGTAAGGGGGAGGGGGGAACCTGGTTACAAGCTATAATGTACCTAAAAAGATTGATACAAATAAAATATCAATTAGTTTTTCCAGCTGAGTTTTCTGCTTTTACAAAATTAAGCACCCTTTATTTAACTGTATGGGCAATGGGACTGATGATTGAGGTAGAAGAGAAACCATTACATTCTCCAACAAAACTTCCATTTGAATAGCTTTAAAAAAAGCAAACCAAAAATTGAGATATAAGTCTCAAAGACTTTATGAAGCATTTTAATTGCATATAGCCATGAAGGCATATGCAGTCAATGTAGAAATCATTTTATACTCAGCAACATTGCACAAACAGATGTGATTATTAGTGCCAATTAGTCTATATTGGTTTGAAATGAAAAAGGGACTATTGGCCTGGGTAATGAGGCCACCTCTTTGGTTGTTGAATAAAAACAAAGACTAATCTCTACCTGAATAAAATCAAAATGTACAGAGGGATAGTGGGGGAAGCCTCAATTTAAATATCATCAGAAAACGTCACCCTTTCACAATACAGCAATGTTTTCATGATAAGCTCAGCAACTGGTAGATGATGGTTATCCAGATTTCTCAGCCTTGAACTAGTAACTGTTTCACAGAGATAAAAGGAGAAGCTAAATGCTGTGTACAATTATAATCTGAATTTCATGATGACAGCTAGGCTTCCTGATTAATAATTTATTTTCTTGTAAAGCTCTTTATTATAGGAATATAATATCCAAGGATATTTCAAAGCAGAGCTGTGCAGGGGCTATTATCTGTCTGTGAAACTGCAGCATAAGCAAATGTCAGTAGCTTGCCCATTTGTAAAGAATAAAATGCATTCTCTTATACCTACTTTGTATTATTGTTTTAAATATGTAAAATGTTTTTAAAGCTTAAGGAGATTTACTGCAATCATAAGTAGGTTTAGGCTTGCAAAACGCGCAAGTCCCGTAGTTTGTTGTAAATGACATAGGGTCCTGTGTTGTGAAACACAAAAAGGATTCAAGTCTCTGCCAGCCACTGAGCTAGATTAACTATCTGACCTTGCTTTACTGATGATTTTAAATGACTATTAAAAAATTGCATTATTGTCATGATTCCAGTAATAATTTATGCTTCGAGCCAACTGCACCTTCTAGAAAAATGTCCACAATTATTAAAAACCACATTAATTTAGATATAACGAAGCCAACAAATTCAATTAAACTGAACTCAGAGCAAAAATAACTTATTCACTCACCCACATACTGTTCCCTCAGGGAAAATGTTGCTAGTGAATCCCCATCCTATACAGTTATTCTAGACTATATATTTTTTAAAAACCCTAAAGCCAGGTTCCTAAATCCATACTTCAGCACCTACAGAAGTGGCCTGATTTTTCAAAGGTGCTGAGCATCCAGTAGCTGTCACATAACTCTGCTCTTGTCTTCAAGAACAAATCACAGAGTCATTCTACACTGCAGTCAAACCCCCCTGGCTTGTCTGTCAGATGACTCAGGCTTCGGCTAAGGGGCTGTTTAACAGCAGTGTAGAGGTACCAGCTTGGGCTGGAGCCTGAGTTCTGGGACCCCTTTTGGAATTCAGGCTTCACTGCAACCCCAAACATCTATACTCCAATTAAACTCCTTAGCCTGAGCCCGAGTCAGCTGAGGTGGGTCGGCTGTGGGTGTTTAATTGCAATGTGGACATAGCCAGAGTGACTACTCTAAGTTCTTCCTAACTCTAAGGGTGTGTCTTCACAGCACACTTAGGCTTGGTCTTCCCAAGGAATTTACTTCAGTATAGCTACATCTCTCAGAATTTGAAAAAATCTACACCATGAGAGATGTAACTATACTGACCTAACCCCGAGTGTGGACAGAAATAGGATGGATTGCATCGATGGATGAATTCTTCCATCAGCCTAGCTATCGCCTCCGAGGGAGGTGGATCTATCTACACCAACAGGAGAATCCCTTTCATTGGCATAGGTAGTGTTTACACTGAAGTGGTGCAGCTGTGCTGCTGTGGCATTTTAAGTGTAAATATAGCCTTAGCCTGCGTTAGCAAACTCCATGAACTGCACTCAAGGTAGCCTAGCTCAAATCAGAACATTGGAGTTCCACGGAGTGATTTGATAAGCAGCACAGCACAGAGTGACTGGACTAACAGCAAAAATGACTGCAAGCCACCCTGGTGGATACCTAAGCCTTGGGCTGGCAGGCATTAGTCCAGTTACAAGAAGCACATTGGAACAGCTTCAGGGTTTCTAAGTGTAGCCTCTTTACATCAGCTCTCAAGAGACTGTTATGGAAATCAGATTTTGCCAGAGTACCACAGCTCTGCAAGGGGCATGGGTGGAGGGATTGCACAAAACCGCGATGCTGGTTCTAGACTACTAGAGGATTGTCCTATGCTAGGGGAATCCTCAGCTGGATACTTAAACAGCCTATAAATTTGCTTTTGGGCAAAGCAAACTTAATGGGTTGAAGATGCGACCCAAGCTGTCTATTTCTGCATTAACATTTTAGCTATGAAGTCATCTTTTGTATTTGTCCCTTGACAACATAATTTCCTCAGTTTCAATATTTTCAAGTGATGTTAACACTTACTGCTCTATACATCTGTGATGGGGTGGACTAGGTCCTGAGGCCCCCTGCTGGAGGACTTGTGGCCCTGCCACACCCCAGAAAAGGGCAGTAGAGAGGTCCTCCAAGCTGCCTAGAGCAGCCGTGAGGAAAGCAGCCAGTCAGGGCCCAGCAGGCTCGTATAAAAAGAGCTGCATGGCCAGAATGAATTGTGTTCCTTGTTAGAGCTGGAGGAGAGTAGATGGTGCTCTGTACTGGCTGCTGGGCCTCCACCAGGACAAGGCCCTAAGATAAGGGTGAAAAATGTGCTGGAGTCATGGGGAAGTAGCCCGGGGAATTGTAGCAGCAACATAGTGTATTTAAAGGGACACTGTAGATGGCTGCTATCTATAGGGTCCCTGGGCTATGACCCAGAGTAGAGGGCAGGCCTGGGTCCGCTTCCCACAAGCCACTGGGAAAGTGGCCTGGACTTTGAGGCACCCCAGAAAGGGAACTGAACTGTAGTAGCCCAGCTGAAGAACTGGGGCCAGAATGGCTCTGAGGGGATGAAGACACTGCCTCCAGGGAAGGAGCCCTGGGGCACCACTCTATTCCAGAGTAGGGACAAACTGAGAGAGACATCACAGAAGGCACTGAGAGAGGTCCCTGTTGTACTTGTACCCCCAAAGGGGTTTGCCTTGTTTTTATATCACAGACAGACTGTGTCTGACTTGGCTGGAGGGCTGAGCCACCGAAGACCCACCACAAACAGAGAGAGAGAGAGAGAGTGTGTGTGCAGGCACACACACTCGGTCAGGGGGTGCTCACAAGAGGTGAGTGCGACCCTGTTACAACATCCTATATAATGCTGAACAAAAAACAAATTCTTTGATGTGGAATTATTTTCTGAGTACTGCATAAAAACATATTTTTTATTTGACTCCTGGGCCTGATTCAACAGCTATTTTCTAACATCAAAAGGTGTGCACACAATTTTGTGCCTTTCCCACACAATGGTCTCTTCCCTGCGGACAATGACCCATTAACATTTATATAGCTGTTCCTGTCTCAGACTTATGTTAATCTTTCAGACTAGGCTAATGTTTCCAGGGCATCTCTGCATTCCTTTGGCTAATTGTTAGTGTAATCAAAGTATGACATTTCCACAAATTCCAATTTCCTCTTACTCGTTATTCATATCAAATATGATTTTCATTTTGACCCCAACACTGTCTTTGCGTGGAAAGACTTTACATAATTGCTTTTGCCTGGTGCAAGTAAGAGAGACTGCTGCTAACATTATCTGAGAGTTAGTTTGGTCTGGCCTGGTCCTACCCTACAGCAAGCAAGTGAAATCATTGCAGAGGAGCAGGAATCAGGCTACAGGAAAGAACTGAGAGAAGACAGTGTTTTAATTCTGCAGCTTGGATTCGTGGCCACTCAGCAGCTACTTTGTGGATCCAGGCAGTGAAGGATTACTCTGCCTCCCCTTCCAACCTCTCTACCCCCTTTACTTTGTTCATAAATGGATTCATTTTCTCGACTGCCACAAGGGCTCCATGGACTGCTTGCACTTTATAGACCACAGTTTGAGAAGCTCTGCGCTAAAGAAAAGTAAGAACAGATGTATTTTGAAACAGCAATGAAGTAACTTCAAATTTATTTAGTATTCCATGATAACGGCTCCATCCTTCTGCTGCATTTAACAACATTGGTCAGGGTGTCCTTTTGGAATGTTTAAAATGGATGGTAGAGCTAGCTAGAAGTGTCTGTCTTGATTCAAAATATATCTGAGAGATAGTTCCCAATGTCTTAGCGTCATAAATATTTAGGTTCTTCTCCTCAGGTTCACTGTCCTGGCTTTTTTATTAATTATTATTATACCTTGGTGAAGGGGAGCAGTATACCATGGGAGTCCCAGGGACCTAGTGAATCATTGCAGATGAAGTCAGGCTGAAATTCCATCAGTTCAGTAGCATTTAACTATTTAAAAAAAACACACACCAAAGCAACCAAATGTGGTAGATAAAAGAGCATTACGACATAAGGCATATTAGTAGCTTTTGGTTCATGTTGTTGATACATGCACAGGTTAACTCTAGACCTGAGAGACACATAATACCATGTTACTGTTTCTAAGGGTAGGCTTAAGACTTGCTTTTACAAGTTAATCTGGTTCTTGTTTACAACTAAGCATTATTTAGGCTCAAAAAGTTTATAAACTTGAAGATTCATTAAAATGGGTCCATCCAGTAGGTTTATTCAGGATTTTCTACCTCTAATTGTGTGCTTTAAAAAATGTCCGACTTGCCTACCATTACACTGGATCTAATTTTATTTTATACTGAACATACATTTCATACTATAAATATGCAGTCTAAAAAAGTTCAATCAATAGCAGCAAAGATAAATGGCACTTTAGTCATATTAGTAACAACACAGTAAAATTGTTACTTAAGTAAGTACCCATTAGTTACATTTGGGTAGGTAGACAGTAACTATCCTATTGTAGCTATTAACAGGAACTTTTCTAATGTATAATCAGCACACAGAAAACCAAACCATTTTAATCCTCACTGGGATTTTCTGAATGCATTCAAGTGTTCTTTTGTTAGCTATACTCTATATCATTTCTGCACACACAAAGGAATACATATTGTGTTCACATACATTAACTTGACCTAGCTATTGAAAATTTTGTCAGTCATTTTTCTGATCACAATCATCTACCTTCTTGAAAGCCTTTTGGCTTCACAGGGAATCACTACAACATAGTAGGGAGTGGGGAAAGGACATTTCCATTTAAGTAAACACACATTTTTACGTAGATGGGGTCTGAGGTCTTTTATCAATCATTTGTTAACAGTGAGCAAAATCAATTAATATTTAGAAACAAAAGGCAGTAAACAGAGATGACAATAGGAGCCAAAATGACTATCCAATCAACTAAATCCTCACCCATGAATCTGTCACGTCAGTTGATAAATGTCAATCGGGGGGGGAACGATCTGGGGGTGCAATGATAAAACAGGTGCCAACAACAAATAGTCGTTTTTTAGTCAATATAAATGTTAAAGGTTTTTAAATGTTTGAACTGCTGATGCAGGCATCTTTTTATAGCTATCAGGAACAGATTTTAACTTCTAGATGAAGGACTTGCTTAATGCTTTTTAATCTTTCAACCTCAGCAAATAAGTCTGCTTTGTTTATTTACTGGAGTGTTAAGCACATTTTATCATGGAAATGTCTCTTGCAATTTTTATATATTTTGATCCCATTTTCTGTTTTGCTCTATTGGCTTTTTGCTTCGTATTTTTGAAGGCAAAGTTAGCATGCAAAAAGCATAATTTAATTGAGCAACAGACCCTAATATTTTCATGCTTCTAAGAAATTTAATAAGCTCTGCAGCTCACCAAAATTAAAATCAATTCAATAAGCCTTGCTTCCCCCACTTCCATAGTTTACTTAAGCTTTTATTGCCAATGTGGTGCTCATGATGGGTGAAGAATTGACAGTGCTGAAGCCTCGAATCTTCTATCTAACCACCAGCTAGGATCAGTTCAAGGGGAAACAATGCAGTTATTTCACCAGTACAGATTAACTTCACATCTGACCTATAGCATCATCTCTACTCAAGCAAAGTGCCCAGTCAAGCTTCAGGTTCACTAAATTTTTTACCCTCATGTGAACTTCCAACTGTGCCAAACTGCGTGTGATGGCTCTGTAATATGAACTACTAGCAACCAACCACTAATAAGTCTCAGTGGGATTTGGACACAGGTCTTCATATCTACTCAGACAAACAGTGTTTGATGAATCAGTATCTCCAGCAAAGACGTCTGGGCTTTCTTTGTGATAGGTGAGTTTTCTCTAGGTGTGCTGGGTAGCAAAGAAGGGATTTAGGACATCTTTTTGGCTTCCCCATATTCCTGACCAACCATTTTGAGGACCACTTTCCTCTCTGAGGTCACATACAGAGTGAAGGCCATTTTTATGAAGGCCCCTCCATGTTGTAGGGCATCCTGATTCAGCCTATGGGAAACTGTGTGGGACAAACCATGTGTGAGAAGCCAGATTACAGATACCTGTAGAGGGCATGAGCCTGGTTAGCACTAACACAGGGGGCTACAGACAAGGAAGATTTGGAGAATCCAGGTAGAACCATAATGAGATTCAGTCACATTGTGACCAAAATGGAGAATGTTTTCTCCCCGCTCTGCACTGCAAAGGGAACAGGCTGAGGGGAGTTAGTCCGGCTGTTGGGACTCAGGATGGGGTTCAGAATGTACTGGCACTCTCTGTAGGGTCCAGCTTGTGGGGTACTGGGTGCCTCCCTCAAGGTACTGAGCACTGACAGCTCCCGTTGGTTTGAGGTGGGCGCATAGGGTGCTGAGCACCTGGCATGGTCAAGGCCAGTCAGGGGAGCATTTCTCTGCATCCTGAGGAGAGGCTGCCTTGTCCTGATTTTCAGCTCCCTCTCTCTGTCTTGGTCAAGGATTAGCTGCTTACCCTGGGAACTGGCTGGAAGCAGACGTGGGTGAGGGGAGTTTCATGGCTTGATCTGTAGTTACTTGTATTTCTCTTGTATTTCTCATGGGCCAGGGGATTCCCATGCTCCTGTGCTTTGACAAGGCTCCAGATATACAGCTCAAGATCACCAATCTAGGTACCGTGCCCCCCTGCTCAACAGCCCCACCCGTCACTGGTGTTCAGGTAGCTTTGGCTCTGCCTATGCATTGGGCTCACACTGTGCAACTGCCAGGGGTTCACTCTCTTGCCTTCCTTGTTTTATAGGCAGGACGGGATGCCCAGGTTGCTGAAGCCTAGTGGTGGCTGTGTAACTGACAGTGGTATGTAATTTATGCCCTTAGGCCCAGAGTCCCAGGAACCACCACAGCTAGCTGAGAAAGGGCAGAGGTCTCTCCTTCCCCAGGATGAGGAAGATCAGTGGGATTTCCTGCTACGTGCTGGATCAGAACGCAGGCTGAGAGTCCCAGGGAGTGAGGTGTAAGTGGCCCCAGGTTCACTTCTCCACAACATCCTCCTTCTTCTCACTCAGGTGACACTAGGGCTCCCTTCTGGCTCAGACACCCCCCAAAAGACAGTGACACTGGGCTGATAAAACTAGAGGCTATTCTCCTATGGCTACAGGCAGGGTAAGAATTACATTTGTGGCTCAGACCTGCCTTTAATCTCCCCTACAGCAAGAGGCAGAATGGACCCTTCTGTTGTCAGAACAGATTTGGTCAGTGATAGCAAGAAAACTCCATCTTTTCCTCCCTTCCCTCCCAAACACAGAGAGCTGCGGGACCCTTTGGTAAAGGCCCCATCAGACAATCTGCTTTCACTGATGGGGGGAGGGATAGCTCAGTGCTTTGAGCATTGGCCTATTAAATCCAGGGTTGTGAGTTCAATTCTTGAGGGGACCACTTAGGGAACTGGGGTAAAAATCTGTCTGGGGATTGGTCCTGCTTTGAGCAGGGGGTTGGACTAGATGACCTTCTGAGGTCCCTTCCAACCCTGATATTCTATGATGAGAAAACAATAATCAAGATACAATGAAGGCCTATGCAAATGAGCAAACACTTGTCTGAGTATATTTTAATGTTGCTAGAAATATAATAATTCACTTTTCAAGCTCTCATTCTGATGTCTACACTAGTAACAAAGCATAATTCTTTATATTTAATTACAATATAATGGACTGGTTTAGCACAGTTGATGGTGCAACACAATGTCCTAAAGCAAAAATCAGAGCTACAAAAGTGATATGTAACTTCTTTGGCAAGTTAGCTGTAGTAGTCAAGAGTCAGGGTATGTCTTACATTCTAGGAAAGTGGAAATGTACGCAAGGAATTGATTTCCTGTTTTACTTTCCCTGCAACAACATATCCCCATATGATTTTGCTTAAAGTATGCATACAACTCATTTGTGATAGTCACATCGATAAAACTATAGCCTATGAAGCCATTTTTCACCTGACTAAAAAACAGTTGTTTTCCTATTCACTGTAATGCTATCAAACACACATTTTAAGACATTATTTTAACTCATGAAACATAGAACTAACACAAGATGGCCATAGCTTGTCATGAATAATACAGTACAGACAAGGGTGGAAAAATCTTCCTAATGCCACTTATGCCAATAGCTTCATTCATGATATTTGGAGGCTGATTTGTAAAAAGAAAATCAGTCTCTGAACTTATTTACATATCTCCCTTTCTTTCTTCTGAAGTGCCTGCCACCATGACATCCATTGTGCCAGACTGCAACATGCTAAGATATGTGAGGAATATATGTCTACCATAGATGTAGACTATCAAGTTAATGAACAATATCACTATGTATTTTAACCATCCCACACAAATCATAAGGCATGGGCTCACCCTGTTGTGTTAAACAGACTATCATTACATTAGATTCTGAATGAGCAAAAAGGTAAATATTTATGAAAAGACAGGTACCTTTTCCATAACTGGTGTTCTTCGAGATGTGTTGCTCATGTCTATTCCACAATAGATGTGCGTGCTCACTACCCATAGGGGTACCCTAGCGACCCCTGGAGTGGCGCGTCCTGGTGCGGTATAAGGGCCGCTGCGCGCTCCCTAAACCCCCAGTTCCTTCTTGCCAGACAACTCTGACAGAGGGGAAGGAGGGCGAGATGTGGAATAGACAGGAGCAACACATCTCGAAGAACACCAGTTATGGAACAGGTAACTGTCTTTTCTTCTTTGAGTGATTGCTCATGTGTATTCCACAATAGGTGATTCCAAGCTATATCTGTTGGACGTGGGTAGGAGTTCACAAATTCTTGGGACGGAGCACAGCTCTGCTGAACCCGGCATCATCCCTGATCTGGGAGACGATCACATAATGCAAGATGAACACATGAACTGAAGACCATGTGTCAGCCCTACAAATGTCCTGAATGGGAATATGGGCCAAAAAGGCAGCCAACGAGGCCTGCCCCTTCATAATTGGGGGCGGAGGGATTCCCGCCAGGTCATAACAGGTACGGATGCACAAGGTGATCTAGTTGGAGAACCACTGAGTGGAGATTGGCCAACATTTCATGCGCTTGGCCGAGGCAATGAACAGTTGCGAGGACTTTCTGAACGGCTTAGTCCACTCCAGATAGAAAGCCAGAGCCCATCTCACATCCAGCGTGTGAAGGCAGCGCTCCTCACTGGATGCATGGGGTTTGGGGCAGAGGACCGGCAGAAAAATGTCCTGACCCATGTGATAGGTGGAGACCACCTTCAGGAGGAACGAGGGGTGTGGGTGGAGCTGGACCTTATCCTTATGAAACACTGTGTATGGGGGCTCAGAGGTCAGGGCCCTGAGCTCGGAGATCAAGGCCCTGAGCTCTGAGACCCACCTAGACGACATGATCGCAACCAGGAAGGCTAGCTTCCATGAGAGGTGTGACCAGGAGCACGTGGCTAGCGGCTCAAACAGGGGCCCCGTGAGACGGGCCAACACCAAGTTTAGGTCCCACTGCAGGACTTGGGGCGTAACATACAGAAAGAGACAATCCAAACCCTTAAGGAATCGGCCTGTCATAGCATGGGAAAATACCGTGTGGCCCTGCACCGGCGGATGGAAGGCCATTATGGCCGCCATGTGCACTTTGACTGACGAGGGCACCAGGACCTGGGCTCTAAGGTGAAGGAGGTAGTCCAGGATAAACTAGATTGGGGCGGCCATGGGGAAACGCCCCGCTTGTCCGCCCATCTGGAAAACCAAGATCACTTTGCCAAGTAGGCTCGGCGCATGGAGGGCCGCCTGCTTTCTAGGAGGATGTGCTGAACCCCTTCTGAACATGTCCTTTCCTCCCTACCTAACCATTCACTGGAAAAAGGCTAATGTAGAGCCCATCTATAAAAAAAGGGAAGGAGGAGGATCTGGGGAACTACAAGCCAGTCAGCCTCACCTCAGTCCCTGGAAAAATCATGGAGCAGGTCCTCAAGGAATCAATTCTGATGCACTTTAAGGAGAGGAAAGTGATCAGGAACAGTCTGCATGGATTCACCCAGAGTAAGTCATGTCTGACTAACCTAATTGTCCTCTATGATGAGATAACTGGCTCTGTGGATGAGGGGAAAGCAGTGGATGTGTTATTCCTTAACTTTAGCAAAGCTTTTGATACGGTCTCCCACAGTATTCTTGCCGGCAAGTTGAAGTATGGGCTGGATGAATGAACAATAAGGTGGATAGAAAGCTGGCTTATGATCAGCAGGCTCAACGGGTAGTGATCAATGGCTCCATGTCTAGTTGGCAGCCGGTATCAAGCAGCGTGCCCCAACGGTCGGTCCTGGGGCCAGTTTTGTTCAATATCTTATTAATGATCTGGAGGACGGCATCGATTGCACCTTCAGCAAGTTTGCAGATGACACTAAACTGGGAGGAGTGGTAGATATACTGGAGGGTAGGGATAGGATGTAGAGGGACCTAGACAAATTAGAGGATTGGGCCAAAAGAAATCTGATGAGGTTCAACAAGGACAAGTGCAGAATCCTGCACTTAGGACGGAAGAATCCCATGCACTGCTACAGACTAGGGACCGAATGGCTAGACAGCAGTTCTGCAGAAAAGGACCTAGGGGTTACAGTGGACGAGAAGCTGGATATGAGTCACCAGTGTGCCCTTGTTGCCAAGAAGGCTAACAGCATTTTGGCTGTATAAGTAGGGGCATTGCCAGCAGATCGAGGGACGTGATCATTCCCCTCTATTCGGCATTGGTGAGGCCTCATCTGGAGTACTGTGTCCAGTTTTGGACCCCACACTACAAGAAGGATGTGGAAAAATTGGAAAGAGTCCAGAGGAGGGCAACAAAAATGACAAGGGGGCTGGAGCACATGACTTATGAGGAGAGGCTGAGGGAACTGGGATTATTTAGTCTGCAGAAGAGAAGAATGAGGGGGGATTTGATAGCTGCTTTCAACTACCTGAAAGGGGTTTCCAAAGAGGATGGATTTAGACTGTTCTCAGTGATAGCAGATGACAGAACAAGGAGTAATGGTCTCAAGTTGTAGTGGGGGAGGTTTAGGCTGGATATTAGGAAAAACTTTTTCACTAGGAGGGTGATGAAGCACTGGAATGGGTTACCTAGGGAAGTGGTGGAATCTCCTTCCTTAGAGGTTTTTAAGATCAGGCTTGACGAAGCCCTGGCTGGGATGATTTAGTTGGGGATTTGTCCTGCTTTGAGCAGGGGGTTGGACTAGATGACCTCCTGAGGTCCCTTCCAACCCTGATATTCTATGATTCTATGATTGAGCAGGCACGCTGTAAAGTGGAGTGCCGCTAGGTTGTGGTGGAGGAGGCGGCCCTGGTCCTGGGAGAGCAGGTCCGGGCGGGATGGCAATGGCTATGGTGGGGCAACTGCCAGGCCCATGAGGGTCCCATACCAATGCTGTCTGGACCATGCCGGGGCAATGAGAAGGACCTGGGCCTTGCCCATCTTTATCTTTTCCAGGACCTTGCCGATCAGTGGAAACAGGGGAAAGGCATAGAGAAACTGGCCTGACCAGGACAGGAGGAAGGCATCGGAGATAGCACCCCATCCCAGCCCCCCACCACCCCCTCCCGGAGCAGAACTTGGGGCAGTGATGGTTCTGTCGAGCCGCGAACAGGTCCACCTGGGGAGTTCCCTACACTTGGAAAAGTCTGTACACCACCTCCGGGTGGAGAGACCACTCGTGCTGAGAGGAGAAGTCCCTGCTCAAGCGATCCGCCTGCGCATTCCGGGTACCTGGCAGATGGAAGGCCTGTAGGCAGATGTTGTGGACTATACAAAAGTCCCACAGCCTGAGGGCTTCACGGCAGAGGATCGGGCCCTGCCTTGCCTGTTGATGTAGAACATCGAGGCCGTGTTGTCTGTGTGGACCCTGACCACCCGGCCCTCCAGGTGCGAACGGAAGGCCATGCATGCCAGTCATACCGTCCTGAGCTCCTTGACGTTTATGTGGAGGGTCAGATCCCAAGCTGACCACAGACCTTGGGTCTGAACATTCCCCACATGGGCCCCCCCATCCCAGGTCCGACGTGTCGGACACAACCTCCAGTGATGGAGCCCTGCCCCTAAACGGGACCCCTTGGAGCATGTTTCTTGGGAAGGACCACCACCATAGCAAGGCGATCACTGGTTCGGGTACCGTGAGGACTTTGTCCATCCTGTCCCTGGCCTGGGAGAACTCCGAGGCCAACCAGAGCTAGAGGGGCCTCATCCTGATTCTCGTGTGACGGACCACATATGCGCATGCCGACATATGACCGAAGAGCTGGAGACACGCTCGGGCTTTGTCAGTGGAAGTCTTGTGACTGTGTCGATGAGCCCCTTCAGGGTCTCAAACCTCTCCAGTGGGAGGGAGGCTCTGGCCAAGAAGGCGTCCAGGACCGCCCCGATAAACTGTATGCGTTGAACCGGGACTAACGTGGACTTGGTGTTGTTTACCAACAGGCCCAAAGTGGTGCACATGGACAGAAGGAGCACCACATGATCCTGTACTTGCAACTGGGAGCTGCCCTTGACCAACCAGTCATCCAGATAGGGGAAGATCTGGACCCCCCCAGCGCCTGAGGTGGGCCACCACCACCGACATACATTTCGTGAATACCCTAGGGGCAGTGGACAGGCCAAACAGGAGGACTGTAAATTGGTAGTGTTCCTGCCCCACCATGAAACGGAGGAAGTGTCTGTGCCCCTCGAATATCTGAGTGTGGAAGTATGTGTCCTGCAGAACAAGGGCGGCGTACCAGTCCCTGGGATCCAGGGAAGGAATGATGGAGGCCAGGGAGACCATACAGAACTTGAGCTTCACCACATACTGGTTTAGGCCTCACAGGTCCAAGATGGGCCTGAGCCCCGCTTTGGCCTTCGGGATAAGGAAATAGCGGAAGTTGTACCCCTTGCCTTTGAACTCCCTGGGTATCGCTTCCACCACTCCTAGGTCCAGGAGCCGCCCCACCTCCTGCTCGAGCAGGGCCTCGTGCAAGGGGTCCCCCAGGAGGGACGGGGGTGTGGGTGGTTGTGCGGAGAGGAAGTAAACTGGAGGGTGTAGCCCCGGGAGGACCCATCGGTCTGAGGTCAGCCGCAACCACTCCGGGAGGAAAGCACATAACCAATTGGAGAAAGGAAGTTTTATTGGGGGTGGATCCCTGATGAGAACTGGCAGGGCACCCCGGGGCATCCCGTCAAAACCACCTTTTCCCCACCTGCTTACCCCTGGAGGACCCAGGTTGGGGGGCAGGGCGAGACTGCCTCTGTGGGCACCTCTTACAGTCCCGCGACTTCTTATAAGCAGTCTCATTTTGGTTGGGTGGCCTGAGCGGGAGTCTGCTGTGGCTTGAACTTCGGTTTAGCCAGAGATGGAACATAGAGACCCAGAGTCTGGAGAGTCGTGCGGGAGTCTTTCAGGCCATGCAGCTTTGTATCTGTTTGTTCCACAAACAGAGCTTTGCTGTCAAACAGGAGGTCCTGCAGGGAGGTCTGCGCCTCGCTGGACAGCCCAGAGAGCAGGAGCCATGACGCCCTTCTCATGGACACCACTGAGGCCATGGATCGCGCAGTCGTGTCCGCTGCATCCAAAGCTGCCTGCAGGGTTGCCCTGGCAGTCACTGTACCCTCCTCCACCAGCACTTTTAACTCCTTCCTGTCACACTACTGGAGGGAGTCCTTGAACTTGGGCAGGGATCCCCACAGATTGAAGTCATACCGGCCCAGGAGAGCCTGGTGGTTGGCCACCTGTAACTGGAAGCTTGAGGATGAATAAATTTTCCTTCCAAAAGAGTCCAGCCTCTGCAAATCTTTATTTTTTGGGGTACGGGCTGGCTGGCCCTGCTGCTCCCTGTGGTTGACCTACTTGACCACCAGGGAGTTAGGAGCAGGGTGGGTGTATAAGTATTCATGACCCTTGGCGGGTACAAAATAATTGCATTCCGCTCTCTTGGAGATGGGGGCCAATGAGGCCGGTGTTTGCCACAGGGCAATTGAAATTTTTGCCACTCCTTCATGGAGAGGCAAGGCCACCCTGCCTGGTGCCGAGGAGGACAGCACATTAAACAGGGAGTCCGAGGGCTCCTCCATCTCCTCTGCTTGGAGGTGGAGGCTTGATCCACCCTTTTTAAGAGTTCTTTGTGGGCCCTAAAGTCCTTGTGCAGAATGGAGGGAGGCAGGGCCATAATCGCCTCATCGGGGGAGGGCGAGGAGGCCAGCGTGGTACTTTGGGTGTCCACTGGCACCAGAGGGTCCACCACCTGGTCGGTCTCTGGGCATGGTGCCAAGGATGTACATCCCACCGACCCCTTCCTTGAAGGTCTGGAGAGGGAGGCCGATGGTCCTTCTGAGGCTCCGGCCACCGAGCGAGCCCCCACGGTACCATTGGGCCGGCCACGGTGCCCGGTGCCACTGCACCTGCTGTGTCAACAGTGGGGCCGGCTGTTCAGCCTGGCCCATCGATGGACAACTACAAAGGGAGGCCAGGCTGACATATGACCTGCCACTGTCCCCGGACCAGGAGGAATGGCGGCGCCAGGAGCGGTGCTGACCACAGGATCGCGATCCCGACATGGAGGACCGGTACCATCAGTAACAGCTGCTCCGCAATCGGCTTCGGCGGGCGGATCCGTGACATAGATGCCTGGGGCTGCAGAGGCGGTGCCATAGCGAGGTCCTGGAGCGGGACGCCAAACGGGAACAACGTCGACGTCCGTGCCATGACCAGCTACGATAACTCCTCTGAGATGAGGACCTTTGGCGACATCTGCCTCGGTCCCATCAGCATTCACTCCTCGTGGCGGAGCAGTGCCAGGAGTCTTGGTCAGACGGAACCCAACCAGACAGACTGGTGGGCATCGAGGGCTGATCTACGGGGACTTTGCCCTGAATTGTCGCTGGGCAGCGAATGGCGTCGGGAACGTTCCCTCGACCAAGGCTGGTACCGAGCTGGGAGATCCCAGTGGCGGTTTGCCTCTGGAGCACAGGGCCAACATCAGCAATGCTCCTGGTACCGGCATGGACATAACATCCCAGGCTGCCTGCAGGGCCTCCAGCATGGAGGGCATCTGGACATCCGGGGAGGCCTGCTCTGCATGGGCTGGGCTACTCTGCTCCATTTGAGTTGGAGGCCTAGTGGCCTGTGGGGATCGAGGACTGCCCAACATGGGTCTAGCTTCTATCCTGGGTTTATTCCGGTGCCATGGCGAAGGCTCTTTCTAGCCTTCTTGGCGTGCCCCGTGGACGGGGAGTGGTGCTGACTAGCCGACGGTGCTGAAGGGTCGCCGCTCACCAACACCGCGGTGCTTGGTGCCGACTCGGAGCGGTGCGCTGGAGCCGGGGTCAGTGTCGACTCCATCAGAATAGCCCGGAGCCTGATGTCCCTTTCTCTCTTGGCCCGAGGCTTAAACAAGTTGCAAATCTTGCACTGATCGCTGAGATCGGTTTCCCCCAAACAGTGCAAACAGTCCATGTGCGGATCACTCAGTGACATAGATCGCCTACAAGTATTGCACGACTTAAAACCTGGGGCATGGGGCATGCCCCGGCCCGGGTGCTCTAGCTAAACTAAACTAACTAAACAACTAACTACAGGTACCATACACTGAACGAACAAGCAGTTTTGGGGACGAGCTACAGCAAAGCTGGAGCAGAGCAGTTCCGAAGCACCTTCACTGGTGGCAAGAAGGAACGGGGGGGGGGGGGGGGGGGGGGGG